>NC_072731.1:264465503-264569996 GCF_026930045.1 Uloborus diversus
AAATTTTCATGGATCATCTTGCGAAATATCACAGAATTTCTAGCAAAATATTTCCAGGATTGTGAACTGGAAAATATTTTAAGACATTTTCTGTGTTGCAATGCATTCTCAGGTTTCATGAAGTGTTAGAATTCTTACCGAAGGTGTACTAAATAGTTAAAGCCATCTACTTTACACGTTTTTAGATCAGTAAACGTAAGCCAAATATATCTTTTTTGTGGTTCCAATTTAGAATTAAAATGTGATAATTAATTTCCAAATTTAAAGCAAAGTATTTTTCTTTAGATTTAACTTTTAACAGTAAAACATAATATCAAAATAACTTTTTATCATTTCTAAGATTAGAAGTGGGTATTCTTTGTTCGCCACCATACATTCAGTGCGAATGATCGAGTTTCAAATTAGATTTCGTAAAAAAAGACCTTAAACTGCATAAAAAGAAACTTTAAGGGATAATCTTGCGAAATATCACAGTTTCGCGCAAAATATTTCCAGGCTTGTGAAATGGAAAATATTTTAACGCATTTTCTGTGTTGCAATGCATTCTCAGATTTCATGAAGTGTTAGAATTCTTACGACTGAAGGTTAACTGAATAGTTTAAGCCATCTATTTTTACGTTTTTAGATCAGTAAACGTCAGCCAAATATGTCTTTTTTTGTGGTTCCAATTTAAAATTAAAATGTGAAAATTAATTTCCAAATTTAAAGCAAAGTGTTTTTTTTTTTTCAGATTAAACTTTTAACAGTAAAACATAATCCCACCAAAAACATTCTGTAAAAAACTAGCCAAATCTCGATGGAGCTGCTTGTTTATCTCTAAAAAGTAATGAAATCTAGACAAAGTCATGTCAAGTCGAAGGTTCCTTACTGCGATTTCTTTATTGTTATAGTTAATGTTGTGTGACTTGGCCGTTAAACATTCTTTATACGTTAGTGGGTACAAGTCAATTTTGTTTACACGTTTTCCAAGTGGCAATTTTCCATCGTCAATGGGTAGCGGTTCTGGCGACAGATTGGTGCAATCGCGTCATGGAGCACCTGGTTTTGTACCCTTGTGTACCCTTTAACGGCCAAGTCACACAACATTAACTATAACAATAAAGTAATCGCAGTAAGGAACCTTCGACTTGACATGACTTCGTCTAGATTTCATTACTTTTTAGAGATAAACAAGCAGCTCCATCGAGACTTGGCTAGTTTCTTACAGAATGTTTTTGGTGGGATTTCACTTCTTTTTGTAGAAACATTTAATTTGTGTAATATTCGAGTAGACTAAAGTTAGGCTAAATTAAATTAGAAGATGTGTCCCACTACGCTGGACTTTTGCAATGACAGTCGATTTTTTTATGTACCAATAGTAGACGGGAGCAATACCATATCTCTAATACAGCTGAGGGTTCTTCATTAGATACTTCAGATTTTCGATTTTTGACATCAAATGAAGCGGCCCACCAAGTTGAATATTTTTTGTAAAGGCAGTATGTCGATCTCTAATAGTTTGGTTGGGCTCTTGTGTTTTCTTATCAGGGTCACTCCAGATCTTCGATTAGCCTAGTTTTTATAGTTTTCCCTTTATGTGACCATTAAACTGTAACTCTGTACCAAAGTTCAACTCTCTGAGTTTATGGGAAGTACTAGTTCTATTTTGATGATCATGAGTGAGTGAGTGAGTGAGTGTCATAAATGCGAAACTTTGCTTTCGCTTAACTTCGGAACTAAATGACCTACAGACTTGAAATTTCGGATTTTAAGTATGTGATTATAGCTTACTAGATGACGAAAATTTCTGCGTTCTGGTCTCATCAGAAGGTTCTCAAATAGGAGTCTGAAAATGCGGCGAAATGGTTCCAGTAAAGGATGGTACGGCAGTGTTTGCTTCGCGCTCGACTTGGCGGGGGCACTGCCGTGCCCCCAGATATCAATATATCTTTTTATCATTTCCAAGCTTAGAAGTGGGTGTTCTTTGTTCGCCGCCATACATTCAGTGCAAATGATCCAGTTTCAAACGAATTAGATTTCGTAAAATAAGACCTTAAGCTGCATGAAAAGAAATTTTCATGGATCATCTTGCGAAATATCACAGAATTTCTCGCAAAATATTTCCAGGATTGTGAACTGGAAAATATTTTAACGTATTTTCTGTGTTGCAATGCATTCTCAGGTTTCATGAGGTGTTAGAATTCTTACGACTGAAGGTGAACCGAATAGTTTAAGCCATCAGTAAACGTGAGCCAAATATATCTTTTTTGCGGTTCCAAATTAAAAATAAACGAGCTGATGTGTACATCACATGACTTCCTTTTACTCCAATTTAATGTCATTTCCCCATTATTGGAAGTTTTAACGTGATTCAATAGTTTGCTCTCTAAATATCAATAACAATGGCCAAATTGAAACAAGATTTTTAAAAAAAAGTAAATCGCCAAATTTGTCGCTAAGTTAGCTACCTGACTAGCTAGACTGACGATATATCGCCTAGTGTCCACCAAATTATAACATCACTTGAGTATGCACCGAAATTAACAATGATTTCCCCGCAAAAAAGGTGCAAAAGGCCCCTTTAGACACACCCGAATGCAACCAAAAGGGGAGGTGCAAAACTAGAGCCCACGCGGAGTCTACGTACCAAATTTCAACTTTCTAGGACATACCGTTCTTGAGTTATGCGACACACATACGCACATACATACGTACATACAGACGTCACGAGAAAACTCGTAGTACTTAACTCAGGAATCGTCAAAACGGATATTTCTGGCATCTATACGTTTTTGGGTATGTATGCACGTGTAGTCAGGTCGAAAAAAAAACTCAACATTCATTCGGGGGTGAGTAAAGTGGAAATTAATCTCGATTTTTGAGTGAAAATTTTTTTGCGAATACAACAATTCCTTTTTTAAAACTAGTATGTTGTGGCCATCACAAAACTTTCTTCTATATTTTTCTTTTTTTTTTTTTCTGATCCCTCCCCATGCTTGACGAGGAAGCAATATTCCCAACAAAAACAAAATTACACATGCAAAAGCTTGACGACCATCCCAATGTCTGAATTATTGCAAAAGCAAAGCAAAGAGCGAAAATTGAAAGTTATTTTAAAAGCCTTGCTTGAATTAATTACAAATATTTTATTTGTTAACAAACATAAGATGGCAACAGTTAAAAATTTTAAATCATTGAGATAATATTTCCGATCATTTCCATACAATTAAAATCACGAGAAATACGCAGACGACAATCTTTTACGATTTATCTTTCTTATTGTTGCATTAATAAAAATATTTTTATTCGCAAAAAAAAAAAAAAAAAAAAAAAGAAAAATCAACACCTCTTGGAGCGATCGGCGTCAAAATAGAACCAAAGCCTGTTTACATATGGATTCACATATATTCCAAATTTCAACCAGAATGTAGCATTATTTCTTGAGATAGGGCACTCAAAATGGAAAAAAAAGAACGGGTGATTGCGCTACCCCCTTTTTAGCTGTTGACACAAAAATAAAATCAGTTCTTATACCCACTAAGGGCTACTTGCCGATAAATTTTTCTTTCATTCCGTTCATTATTTCTTGAGATACAGCAGTCACAATTGACGACAAAAAACGTTCTATAGCTCAACCCCCGTTTGAGTTATTGACACCAAAATTGAATCAGCACCTGTTCCTGTTAATACCAACATATGGACCAAATTTTGTTTGATTCCGCCAGTAACTTCTTGAGGAATAGCAAGCACGCGTAACTCGAAAAACGTCCCATTGCTCCACCCCCCTTGGAGGAATTCGCGCCAAAAACTAATGGGCACAAGTTCACATAGGGGCACATATGTGTACTAAATTTCGTTCGATTTCATGCGGTAGTTTTTGTTGTAGAGCGGCCACAAAAAACTGGTCACACACAGACGTGACACACATACATACACACACACACACATACATACATACACACACACAGACAGACAGACATTTTCCAAAAATGGTCGAAATGGACTCAGCACACCTCAAAACGTTCGAATCCGTCAAAATTCGAAAATTTGCACGAATCCAATACTTTCTTCTATATATTAGATATAGAAGAAAGTAAAAAGGAAGTAATGAAATGAGAAAACTAATTTCCAAATTAAAAGCAAAGTATTTTTCTTCAATTTAAACATGTAACAATAAAACATAGTACCAAAATATCTTTTTATCATTTGAGTTTGCAAAAAAGTTTACAAAGTGCATATAAAATTGTTTTTATACGCTTTTAACGATTCGTCGTACACAACCGTAGAAGGCCTGTTTGCGATGTCTTCCTCCATTTCAGGTGCTATTTTTTCATTTGAAACACTTTTATCAGGAACTGGAGACACATCTTTTGTTCTTTTATAAAATCTGGACAATACAATTTTTTCCAATGCCAGAGCTGGAGCTTCGATTACCATATTTACTGCGAAAGCCACCCCGAAGGAGACACAAAGATGTCCGAAAAAAAGCCAGACCTGCAAAAGAAGCAAATCATTAAAGATATTTAATTCGTATAATTTCGACCGCTTTTCAAAGTTATAGCACTAAAAATGTCTTGAAATTTTCCTAATATATAGCAAGAAATGGGTCATCCTTGCGAAAGTGGTTCAAATTGTGTCTGAGAGTTTAAAAATGTTTTAAACCTTTTTTACTTCCTTTTACAAAAAAAAGGAAGTATTGTATACGCAAAAAAAATTTCACTCAAAAATCGACCTTGATTTCCATTTTGCTCACCCCTGAATGAATAATGAAATTTTTTTTCGACTCGACCACACGTGGATAGGTGCCTAAGAAAGTGTTTACAAGTTTTCTCGTGAGGTCTGTATGTATGTATTTATGTGCGTATGTATGTCGCATAACTCACAAGAACGGTATGTCCTAGAAAGTTGAAATTTAGTACGTAGACTCCTAGTGGGGTCTAGTTGTGCATCTCCCCTTTTGGTTGCATACGGGTGTTTCTAAAGGGTTTTTTTTTGCCTTTTTTGGGGGGAAATCATTGGTAATTTCGATTGAAACTCAAGTGGTGTTATAATTTGGCGGACACTTGGCGATACATTGCCAATATTTTGGTTGCCAAGTTTTGTCGCCAATTTGGCGACAAATTTGGTAATTTTGCGATTTTTTTTTTTAAATTTGGTTTCAATTTAGCTACTGTTGTTGATATTTAGAGACTAAATTAATAAACCACATTAAAAAATGCCAATAATCTGGAAATGACATTAAATTGGAGTAAAAGGAAGTCATGTGATGCTCACATCAGCTCGTTATGGATATAGTCAGAGAGAGAGCTTACTTGCACGAAATGGTCCAACTGTATTTGTGTACGTAAATTTCCGACAATAATGATCTGCACTATTGGATGGATGAGAAAGACAATGAATGTCAGTCGACTTAAAGGAACAAATGCTTTCCATGTAAGTATGTAGTTGATTATACCTGAAAATACATACAAAGTTAGTAAATGCTGCGTAGTAGTTGTAGTCAACAGTCATCACATTAACTAAAGTGAATTTACCGTAATTCTTCATTCTGTCAAAAAGATACAAAATAGTTGTAGTTAGAAAAATTTTATGCCTCTCAAAAATCAGTAAGAGAGAGATAAAACAATTTTCATGCGCTCTTTTTGAAACTTCTATCTATCTTCCATTGAAGAGGGTTGGTCCCTTTTTTTTTTCATTTTCTTTTTTAAATTCTCATACGCAAAAGGTTTTCACACATGTTCGAAAAAGTATGCATAAAGATAAATACTTTCTGTTTAGAAATCCCTTTTTTCGTCATTTCATGCGTTATTTATTTTTATTTTATTATTAACATTTCAAATAGTGAAGATCAATCTATTATATCACAAGCGCAGCAAAAAATACCTGCTACTTAAATGGGTGATCTCTTATGACACAGCAAAACGGAAACTTAAAAGTTTCAGCACCATTTTTGTTTTAGTCTACTCTCAAAGCTCATAAATAATGTAAAATAAAAGCATGAAAGACAGTTGTGCAAAGAATTGCACTAATAGGAAACATAAGTCAAAAACATAACAAATAACTTCATAAGAATTTGAAAATAAAAAAGCTAGATTTCGATTTTGAAATGAGGAAATATGTAGCTGTTTATTTGTCCTGTCTAAGAGTTGAGAAGAGAACAATTTGATTCAACCGAAATATTTTCTTTTATGTCGAACGAAAAAATAAAGTTTAAAATACTGGAGCTGGCGAAACGCTTTGTATAAATAAACGTCTTTTATAAATGTTATCTCGAAAACCTATTTCAGTTATTTCATCTTTTATTAATGTGATTTCTTATACAAGTGCAAGCATTATTTTGCTTGCAAAAAAAAAAAAAAATTAATTTGAATTTTGTCATCTTGAATTCAAATTATGTTTTTCGCAATCACGAGTGTGTGTGTATATGTAAGCGTGTGTGTTTGCGTGTGGGGGGTATGTGTGTGTGTGTGTAGGCATGTGTGTTTGTATCTGTGTGTGTAGGCATGTGTGTTTGTGTCTGTGTGCAGGCATGAGTGTGTGGGTAGTTGTGTGTATGTGTGTGTGGGTAGTTGTGTGTATGTGTGTGTGGGGGTATGTGTATGTGTGTGTAGGCATATGTGTTTGTGTCTGTGTGCAGGCATAAGTGTGTGGGTAGTTGTGTGTATGTGAGTGTGTTTGTGTGTTTGTGTATGTGTGTAGGTGTATATATGTATATGTGTGTAGGTGCGTGTATGTATGCGTGTAAGTGTAGGATATTGACGAAACCTGGAGACTGTTTTCGCTAGAGGTGCAGCATCGTGAGGACCCGGTCGACGGTGATGCTGTGGAGGGTGGCGGTGGGAAAAATGATAGGACATCAAAAACAGTCAAATGAAAGCAATAAGCAATCGTGATTGCTCAAAAAAAAACATACATATTTACGTTATAATAAACATACATATTACGTTTATATAAGGAATTAATTAAACGAAAAACAGTAAACATTACATGGTAAAACTTTGATTTTTTCCCTAGTCCTTTAGATTCTGTAAAATTTGGTTTATGTATTAAACTCAAAAAAACACATTGCGTACCGTTTTTAGGAGACGCACACTGAAACAATATCGGCTAGGCTTTCTTTCCGGCTTCTGAAAGTTCATTTTCAAACTCTTCATTGATTTAAATGCCAATAAAACTTCCTTCATTTACCTTTGCTTTTCGTAAAATTTAGAATTTGTTCCTGCGATGCACAAAAAAGCAACTTTTTCAGAGCTTTTTTACAAATATTATCATTTAACTTATGTTTGATGGTACGAAAATGGAACGTTCACAAGTGGTTTGTGAAATATGTTGTCAGCAATGAAATTTTCTCTTAGAGGTAGTTATTTGGAGGTCACTGAATGGGGTGGTTTCCTTCAGTCAAAAGTACTACTTTTAGTCATTGAAATTGATCGAATGAGCAAAAAATAATTACATGGACCCAGAAAATATTTTCAATTTTCCAACAGTTATTTTTTAATTAATTTTTTAAAATGTCCGATTTTTAAACAAGGCGTGCTCTTTATGACGTCACAAATGATGCGTTTTGGCGCATCTTTCTACCACGTTTCCACGTTATGATAACCAACAAGCGAATATATTGCGCTCTACGCTTGCTATCAAGCATATCGTTGCCAATACACGTGAGTAAAGATGCGTATTAAATATTTTGCTCTGTGAATGGGAACACTGAATGGCATTTAATCATTTGTGATGTCATCAGCAAGAAAAAAAAAATTCTTAAATAAATTATTAAAAAAATTTTCAGATCCTATGTTTTTAAACGTGACCTTTCAGAAAAAAATACTTTTAAAATTTTGGAAACGACCCCAGTTTTTAAAAAGTTCGTGAAATTCAGATTGCGAGCAAAGAGGTGCGTAATAAATGAGAGAAATAATTACAGATTCGTTAATTTTAGTCGAATATGCACAAAATGAAAACATACTGTGCAGCGTTATTGGCACAACGGACATAATCAAGTAAATCATAATATAATCAAGTGAGTAGAAGACAAAATTTCAGAACACAAACCTCCATGCCCCGTCACGCAGCACAGAATTATCCAAGCCACACCAAGCGCCCAAGCGACTCTGCTGAAGCCCGCGTAAAGTACTCTACTCCACAACAGTGGTTCCACCCCTTTGTTCCAGTTTGTGATGCCATATAAGACGGAGAAGTTGAGGAAGAAAGCGATGCACCATCCCAACAGCTGGATGGCCTGAGAAATAGATGTAAATAAGTACCGTAAAAAGACCAGTGCAGAATGATTTGATGTTTAACACATTTATCTATATTAACTTATAGAAACAATCAAAATGCACTCCGGACGTACAGGTTCTTGTTCATTTATTATTTTTGCTACACCATGCGTTGAAAGCACAGTAAAAATATTTTCTTTACACAAAATTACTATGTAATAATACCATTAAAGTATAAATGTAGCTTCATTGCTAAAAATTAACCACAAATGCGAACAAGAAGCTCATCATTCTCAGTAATAATACAGTGCTGGTAAACAAAATTGCATCACCCTCGCATTTTCGCAACGATGAAATTAGGTGAGAAGTTTTGGTCGATCTATTAAAGTTGAATGTATGTGAAATTCTGCAAAACTTATGAAATAAACATTTAACCTCAGGAATCCGATCATTGTTTACGTAGATCGGGGCTGTTTCCGGGACGAGGCAAACTGCTGACCCCGTGCTCATTTTTCCATTTCTGAACCTGCGTGTGAGTTTAGAGAGAAAAAATTACTTAACCCCACGTCAATTTAAGTCTAATGGCAGGATAAAGGTTTTTGAATCGCTACTTACCAGTTTTGCCCTATGGCACGGGGCAGAATCATCCTTGAAAATGAGTTTGGAACTGAAGTAAATTGATCCCGGATAGCAGGAAGCAATATCTCCTCCAAAATGCCAATATACACCTGAGCGTTTACTGTTGTTCCTCGCACAAAGTAAAGCCCACCAACTCCTTGATCAGAAATACATCCCCAAATCATTTGGGATACGGAATGCTTGACTGTGTGTTGAATGCAGTCGGGATGATATTCCTCTCCTTTGCGACACGGGTGATGCAATTTTTTTTTTAGCCCTACTGTTTGTGCCACTTTAGAAGAATTGCTTGAAATATGTTTTCCGATTGAGAAACTTATTAGTAATTACTCACAGTGGGTATTTTCAGACTTGGTTTTGCTGCAATGAAATAACCAGTGAGCAATCCGACACAGTAGGGTCCTCCATGAACGATTGGGCTAAAAAAAATCTCAGCCCAGTATTTGTTTCTTTGCCTAAAAATTAAAGGCATACGTGTTATCATTTCATAAAATTAACTATCGAGAATCAGTACATGCAAAAAGTAAATAGTTCAAATTTGTGAGCGAAAAAACTTTTTTTTTAAATTAATTTCTTTGTGACTAATTAACACTCATGAATGGCAACAGTTTTTGAAACATAGTTTGCTATTCTTTGTAAGTTTTTTTCTCTGCAGGGGCGATTCCGTGTTTCTTACTTTGCATGAATTTCAGAATTATTTTAAGTAGTTTTAATTACACCAAAAGTTCATACAAAATGAAGATACATGAATCATATCCTTTCAAATTATGTACAATGATACACGAAGTAATCATAAAAAATGATTGAACTATGTAGTACGAAATATCCACAATTGTAATAATTAATCATAGTTTTTGCTTTGCGATCCCTGAACCTGTGAAATATTATGGCGCAAACCGCATATGCAAACGACAATTTGTTGAAAATATTTTTAAATGTGTCTAGGACTTTTTGTACACGCTTTATTTCAAACAGGAATTTCTTCCTTTTTACTTCCTTTTACGAAAAAGGAAGTATTGAATTCGCGAAAAACTTTCACTGAAAACTCGAACTTAATTTCCATTTTGATCGCTCCCGAATAAATGTTGATTCTTTTTTCGACTCGACACACGTGGATAAGTGACTGAGAACGTATAGACACGCGAAATATCCATTTTGACGGTTTTCAAGTTAATTGCAACGAGTTTTATCGTGACGTCTGTATGTTCGTATGTATGCATGTGCGTATGTGTGTATGTGCGGATGTATGTCGCATAACTTAAGAACGGTATGTCCTAGAAATTTGAAATTTGGTACGTAGACAACTAGTGGTGTCTAGTTGTGCATCTGACCTTTTGGTTGCAATCGGGTGTTTCTTTGGGGGTTTCGGGGGTCTTTTGCCTTTTTTTGGGGGGAAATCATTGTTAATTTCGATGTAAACTGATGTGGTGTCAAAATGTGGCGGACACTTGGCGATATATCGTCAGTCTTTTGGTCGCCAACTTAGTGACAAATTTGGCGATTTTTTTTATGTGCGTTTGTGTGTATGTGCGGATATGCGGATGTATGTCGCATATTTCAAGAACGGTATGTCCTAGAAAGTTGAAATTTATTACGTAGACTTCTAGTGGGGGCTAGTTGTGCACCTCCCCTTTTGGTTGCATTCGGGTGTTTCTAAATGGGTCTTTTGCCCCTTTTTGAGGGGAAATCATTGTTAATTTCGATGTAAACTCAAGTGGTATTATAATTTGGCGGACACTTGGCGATATATCGCCAGTCTTTTGATCGCCAAGTTTTGTCGCCAACTTGGCAAATTTGGCGATTTTTTTTTAAAACCTGGTTTTAATTTGGATACTGTTGGTGATATTTAGAGAGTAACCTATTGAACCACATCAAAACTGCCAATAATGGGAAAATGGCATTAATATGGAGTAAAAGGAAGTCATGTGATGCACACATCAGCTCTTTTTTAGAAAATATTACGCTTCTATTTTATAAATCAGTATATCTTAAATCTAAAACCATCATTATAGCGAAAAAAATCGTCTACTCACTCTTCTTCTGGAAAAGCAGCTAACAAGGTTGGAGGGAGATTTTTCATAAAAGTCAACAGACCGGAATAAACTATCGAGGCCGAAATTCCAAGAACGCACAGAAAGATTCCCAACTTTGGCCACCTAGGAAAGCAAACATTTGTCTGTTGCTCGTTTCAGAAACCAACTCTATGTCTGGATGAGCTGTGGTATTCAGTAGTTGAACAACAGTTTGTTAAGTTAACTAATTAAATTTAATTTACCTTAAAAAAGGAAGCAGTACAAGGAGAGCTGCTGTGTATAGTTGAAAATCTACTGCAAGGTACCAAGTTTGAGGAAGACACTGAAATAAATGTGATTAAAATTGTAATATTGTTTTGATTCAATGGTTTATTTTATTATTACTCTTATTTTACTTTTATTCAAGGGATTTCTTCAGGATTTAAATTGTTACAGAGCTTTCTATAAATATCAGCAAACACATAGCAAAGTTTTTCAAAACAATCCTGAAAATAATTTAAACTCATCGGAAGTTCTTACACAAAAGGCTGTTAGCGAACCTTTTGGCCTAAAAGAGGAAACACGCAGAGAATCTGTATTTATAATAAAAATTTTTGAAAAAAAGTAATAGAACCGACTTTAAAATTGCTCTAAAAAGTGAAAGATAATTTTATTCTTTAAACACCATCGATAATGCTTTTAAACATAATTTTTGATGTTGGCGCAAAAACGATAGATAAAATCAGTCACAGCCATAACTAAAATACAACTATAAATTTAACCAGGCCCAGTTTCTCCACTATCACATACATTATGCATTGATGACAGCATATTTGAATAATGATATAAATGTTTCATTCGTAACTTTGGATGCTTTTCTGAAAAAAATATAAAACGAAGCATGGTTACACTGGATTTCACGTTTTGTTTTTCTGCCAACTTCAAAAATTATGTTTAAAAGCATTATCGATGGTGTTTAAAGAATAAAATTATTTTTCACATTTTATAGCAATTTTGAAGTTGGTTCTATTTTTTTTTTTTTTTTTCAAAAATTTTTATTTCATTCTTTTTAGTGTAAATGTAGGTATTTCAGAAATAGTAAGCAGTTACCATCATGAAACTTCACCTTTTTTTTTTCATAAAAATGCTCCATAGTAAAAAAAAAAAGCTATAAACACGCGTTAAACTTTTAGCGATTGGCACTAAAAACATATCTTTGTTCCTCTCTGGAATTTATGTGTAGTTAATTTAATTATAACCATTTAAGTATTACGTTTTCCCTAACTAATTTACATTTCACAGCATCTAAGTTGCTCATGATGCAACCCTGTATTTTCTTACTTAGCCCCGATCATCTGTTATTGGCATAAATGATAACGAAAGAAATACTACTGTAGTTGAGGCAAACTTAATGGTAGCATTGTGAAGGATAAGCAGATTCTAATCACTGCACCACCTCGCTTCCAGGTTAGGTTTACCCCCACTATAGATCAATGACACTGAAGAAGGGAAGATTTCGATAACTCACATAGGGTTACTATAAATCAGCAGGGTTACCAAAATAAATTATTTACGCCAAAAATGAGACGACAGCGCCAGATTCCCGATTATCGAAATATCCCCCTGAAGCAACTTGATGCTTGCTTCAGAGAAACCTTCATTCAAAATTATCATTACAATTACTATTAATGTTACTGTCGTATGGCACCAAACTTTCATAACAATGAGTTTTATAAATTTAATCATTAAATAGGGAAATTGCATGAAATTTATTGGTTTTTTGCTCATAACTTTTTTCTAAAGGACAAATATGGTCAAACAAAGTAATGGGACCTAAGTTGAGCCATCCCCTATCCATTAAAAAAATAATCATCAAAATGGGTTCATTAGGTGAGACTCTGTGAGTGGACAAAAAAAAAAAAAAACATACATACGGTATGAACTGATAACCGCCTCCTTTTTGAAGTCGGTTAAAAATACAGTCTGGCCTTTTCTTTTAATTCTAGTGTTTTCATATATTCTAATCAACTTTTAAAATCATTAAGTTCTAATCAGTTTTGAAAGTACAAGCAAACTTCATAAAAAATAAATCTTTGTTGTGGTATAAAATTCTAAAATATGACTTCCTTCTCTTAAATCTTTCAGTTTGCGAAAATTTGCTATAAAATTGGAATAAAATCTCTATTTTTTTCTGAAAAGATTCCCCCCCCCCCGTCATCCATGACCCTGTAAAATCGAATGTTTTTGGCTTTCCTAAAAATGGAAAGTCAGATTGACATGTTAGCATATTAATATACGATTGCATTAACATAAATAATATCCTATTAAATACATAGTCATAGTTTTTTTCTAATTTAAAATTTGAATTGAAATTGCGTACCATTCTCTCCGCTTCATAGAAATTGTTAATAAATGCTAAATTCATCCACCAATTATGATTGCAGTCGTCAATGTATCGGTCTACGCTACTGTGCCAGATGGGTCCGGATCCCAGGCAATAAACCAAAAATATTACAACCACTATAACGGAAGCATAAACTGGCACTAATCTGCAAAAAAAACGGAAGTTCAATGAATTATTTTTGAATGTTAAAACAGAACGTTAGTTATTTATTTGTATGGACAATGAAAGCTTTTTCAAAGATTTGAAAAACTTAGGAATAACTTTGCAGGGCACAATTGGGTCGTTTCCAAAATTTTAAAGGTATTTTTTTTTCTGAAGAAGCATGCTTAAAAACATAAGATCTGACAATTTTTTAAATAATTTATTTAAGTTTAATATTTTTAAAAAAATACTTAAATTGGTGCGCTTTCATTGTTTACACTTCTGTCGTGTGACATCACAAATGATGAAATGCGATTCAATGTTGCCATTCACAGAGAAAAATATTTAATTCGCATCTTTACTCACTTGTATTGGCAACGATAGGGTTGATAGCAAGCATAGAGCGCAATATTTAATTCGCTTCTTGATTATCATAACGTGGAAACGTGGTGGAAAGATGTGCCACAAATTGCATCATTTGTGACGTCATAAAGACCACGCCTTGTTTGAAAAATCGGACATTTTAAAAATTAATTAAAAAATAACTGTTGGGAAAATGAAAGTATTTTCAGGGTCAATGTTATTTTTTTACTCAGTCTAACAATTTCACTGACTAAAAGTAGTACTTTTGACTGAAGGAAACAACCCCATTGGCATTCACTTGCTTTAAAATAAAATTATTCGTTTGAATTTGGAGTTTTTTTGCAGCTTAAAAAGAAAGCTATCCTTTTCGCTAACACACACAATCTCGAAAATTAAAATTACTTTATCCGTATAGACATATGAAACTGCGAAACATGCTATAAAAATTCATGCATTTCACTTTACAGATGTATATCAGTTAGTTATCAAAACTAATAAACATAAAAATGCTACAATATTGATAAACTCATGCGAAAGGTACATGTATTTAAAAGACGGGAAAGAGAAACAAAAAACTATTATTATTTCATTATTTGTTTGTTCATTTATTTTATTTATGTATTTTATTTCACATTTAAAAAAAATATATACTAATTTCTTTAATTTTAAATCTTTTGCAAGAACTTTCGATTTTATTTTGTTATGCAATTGTTATTTTGTAAATTTAATTAATTTGTTTTGGCGGATGAAGTTTATTTTATTCATTTCTTCATTTTTTAAATTTTTTGCAATATTTGTTTCTTTTTTTTTTTTTTTCATATTATTGCTACTTGTATTTGTTTTCTGTTTTAAGTGAAAAAATTCATAACACACCTTTTTGACGTGATTAAAAATCGAGCATCTTCCTTACTCATAAACTAAAATATCAATAACTATAAAAAACAAAATAGTATTGATTTAAAAACGAAAGCACGACATTTAAGCATATATAAATTTGAAGAATTTCCAAAATATGAAATTAATCTTCACATGTTTAAAAAGATTCATTTGTTAACTTTTTTTTAACATGGAGCCTAAAACCTTCTCTGTATGGCTAATGAAGTACGAAGTGATTAAAGAAAAGTAGCTGCGCTCGTAATCCCCTTATACTTGCTTTAGTCATTTTGGGAAATTTCATTCATTGTGGGCTCTTGGTGCGATTTTACCAAATTTTCAGGAATCGTTTTGGGATACCTTCGATAAAGCCCCCACTTCTTCCCTTACTTTGTAAAACGATACGTTACTAATTTTCGTTAGAGATATTGTCGCCAGATGCTGAGATATTTTTGGTCACCATAAAATGGCACTTAACAGTTTTGACCGAAATGCTCTCAAAAAGGGTAGTAACATTTGGTGACTGTTTGAAATTGTGCAAAAAGAAAAATTTATGGAAGTGTTTGTGCTGTTTAGAGATTTGTCTAAAATAGTTTCTGGATTATGTTACACATTAAGAGAAGTTTTTTAAAGATTCTTTGATTGGCGATAGTTTGTTTACATGGTGAAAGTTGAGAAACATTATTGCGTAGTCTTTGGTTCAAAAACAGCGACAGTTGGAAAAAACTGCCAAATGCATTAGCTACTGAAATCTTTCTGCAAAAATTTTGGCGATATTTCTGCTGGTTGATTGGATAGTGAGTAAGTGTCCAATAATCATAAAGAACAATAATAATAATAAAACATTAATTACATTAAAGTTCTGTTTAAATGGAAAATGATCAGCCAAATCCATTTATTATTAGCCTATCTTGTGGGAAAACATTACTTTAAGATTTAACTCTCGAACAGTTAGACAAAACGCAAAAATATTCAAAAATGCAACAATTCTAGCTATCAACTAGGAGTTGAGATTATGCAATAAATAATGAATTGGGTTGATGAAAGCCTTCGAACATGGAACAAAAAAGCTCATAAAAAGTTGTTTTGTACAACTTAGAACTTTCTAACAGATGCCATCTTCAGCAGAAAAAATAGCGCTTTCGATGGACACAATTTTAATATGTGCACGTATTTTTTCACCCCAATATTGAGGCATTTATGCGAAAAGTGGGACTTAAATTGGAATAAAAAAGGAACTATCAAATCGGATTTTTTTTTCGAACTGGTCTTTAAACCTTCCCAGAATCAAAAAGAACAAATGGTGAAAGTTTCAGCCAAATCTGCCCGGTAGTTTCTGAGATCTTAGGGAACAAATCCACAAATTTACCAACATCCATTTTAGTACAGTAAAATTAGGCCAAAAAATGGCCAAACCCAAACATCCAAAAAAAAAGTGAAACCTGTTGCAAATTACTTCTTACCCTTCCAGCAAGAAGGGGTAAAAAGTCCCAGCACTTTGCGCGTCGGGTTTTGGGGGGAAGGGGGGGAGACGAAATAATCCTCTATTTAAATAAAAATAATTTCTATTACTTAAAAAAAATTCTGAAACCTCGCAGAAACCACTCTATAATAGTAAAACAATAAACTCTCACATAAAAAAATTCTAATTAACCGGGGTGTACAGGCGGGGGGGGGGGGATGGGGGGGTTGTCCATGGAGCAGCTTTGCGTCATTGGAATTTTTAAGGCAGTTTTTTTAAGAGGTATTTCTTTCTTTATTGAGGACTTTTATTCTTGATGGGTACTACGTCACACTTAAGGGGTGCGCCATCGCTATGAGGGGGGGGGGACCCTGAATTTACATTCCAAAATCACAGTGAGTACACATTTGCAGTGAAGTTCACGAAAAAATTTCCCTGACTTAAACTTTTCCGAAGTACAAAATGAATCACAATGATATGGTAATGTCAGAATGATAATTCTAAAAGATCTAAGCGAGCTCAGTAACCAAATTATTTGTGACTGGAGTTATTAAACTGTTTAGAGCGCTGGAAAAAAAATTCTTGTGCAGCATAAAAAAGGTCCAAATTGACCAAAGTTTCCCTACTTCTTCTTGATTAACTTACTTCAACTTTTCTACAATCTTTTGCCATCACCGCAAGGGTGGGACAAACCGGAATTGCCAATAGTGAGACGGGCAATGTTGCAATTCTGCACCCTCTAAGTCGGTGGGGGTTCTCATTTGCAAACACCAAGCTACCTCTCTTTTACGCAGCTGGTTATGTGAATTATGCTAAATATGCGGACATATACTTGCAACTCTATCTGAAACTTTTGAGTACATTATGCGATAAAAAAAATTTGATCACATCAAACATCAGCTATCCATCGATCTAACGCAGTGACAAATTCAGGTGGTCTAGAACCTGTAGTGATTCAACGATAGAACAAGTCTTGATGAGAGCAATGAGCAATACATCAATAGAATGCTAAATATTTACACCTTTTTGTCTCTCAGTTTGGAAATCTCAATCCGTTTCTAAAGCCCCAGAAGTTTCTTCCCTCTCAAGTTGGTATGGGTATTGCTCGCTGATGATAAGGTGAGTTGCGATAAGACCTTTAACGTTCGGGTAGTAACATCAAATCATATTGAAGTCAAACAATTTTGTGGCATTTCTTTGTAAAGGAGGTAAGCAGTTATGTCTTTAGCTTCTGTTACGAGAGTAGTTACTATCTGTAAAGATGTGTAAGCCCAAACCATCTTTTACACCGAATGGTATGAACAGTAAAGATGGAATAACAAATTGCTAAAATCTTCTGGTACGAGTTATGCGCTGATCCTCCATCAGTATTCGATGAATCTGGTTTCAGAAGGAAAGAAATCCTGTATCGTTAAAGTACTATTATCTGAAGCGAAAGGTTCATCCAAAATCACAGAAAGAACAGCTGGTGTTATATATGAGGCAGTGAGAAGCAAAGGAATGTAAGTGGACATTTTCAAGTTTTGAATAAAACGCGTTTACAGATAAGATCCTAGGTAGACTTTCATTGATTTTTTTTCTAAATCATGCTGTATAGAAGCAACTACCAGGTCTACTAGGACCATTTCTTGCCCCAAGATATAGGAGAGGTTCACCAACCATTTGTACTGGTTATCTCCAAATTTTTAATTTTGCCCTTTGCTTCTCACTGCCTCATATGTAATAGAAGGAAGATACTGGTAATGATATGTAAATTTCAAGGAAATATGCCAGCAATGCAGCGTGTAGGTCACTTGTAAGTATGGGAAAGCTAGTGTCATTTTTGATGGGTGTAAAGAAAGCACCACAGAAATATAAATGAAGTCCTATTACAACAGCCAAGCCTTCTGCTCTAGAAGACTTTCTGCGTCTCAAATCTTGTGCTTGCTCTGAGGGGTTCATTGGATGTAGTGAATGTTTGAAAAGTCTGAAAGTAGACTGAAGTGCTCAATTATATGCACAAACTGTGTTAGACATAGCTGCAACAATAACGATTTTGCTGAGGATCTAGATTCCAAAAAACATCTTGATAACGAAGACTTTTTGTTACAAGCTTAGGAGAAATCATTTGAAAGCAAAAAACAGTTCAGCGTTATTTTTCTGGCCATTTAACCAAATGTGCACCATCAAAGGGGGTGGGGGGGGGAGGAGAATATTTTAGTACATAATTTCGTTTTGGGACGTGAGCTACTGTTCTTCTGGGGTGGACAGTCCTGATTTATGCATTTTAGATTTGCATGAAATAATACTTCTACTTGAAGTAAAAGTTGGGGGGGGGGGGGGGTAAGGATTTATTTTATTTGGCAGAGGGGGAGGGGTGTTGTAGCTTTGAGAGGAGGTGCACCATCGCTCTTGGAAAATGGACACACTTGATTTCTAACAATTTTCTTAGCATAAAATAATGTTTCCATATGAAATGTATGGAGGGGGATTCGGGGGTACTGCTTCGTTTTACGGGGATAGGGGGGCTCTGTAGCATTTGTGGGGTTTGTCATCCCTCTTGGGGGTCAAACACCTTTAATTTTATGCTTTTAAATTTAGTATAACATAATATTCTCACTTTAAATTTATTCTAAAAATCCTGAAAAAATACTCAAAACTGCAATTTTTAGATGCCCCCCCATTCCAAAACCCGACGCACAATGGGGTGGGACTTTTTACCTGTTCTTATTGGGAGGGTAATAAACAATTTGCACCAGGTTTAGCTTTTTTTTTTGGATGTTTGGGTCCGACCCCTATTTTTACTGTACTCCGTCTTGATTTAAGATTTTCGTACTTTAAACTTATGTTATTTTCTATTAAGTGGAAGTTTATTTATTTTGTTACTCAATCATATTCGATTTTGATGCATTTTTTTACGAATTAAATTATGTATTATGACGTACTCACCTAATTAACCTGTGAAATATATGAAGTACGATGTTAAAAGGCTGACCGCCATCTTTCGCTCTTTTGACGATAACGTAGCTCACCAATAAGCCCCTGGAAATATAAAGAAATCCAAACAGAAACATGAAGATGCGGTGAAAAAAAAGACAATCTTGCAAAGAATCCCGTTTCAAAATAAAAGTATTGAAACGCCTTGCTCAATGTTCAGAAGTGTTTATGATGAGAATGGACAGAATTTTCGCTACCCCGAACTTAGTTTTGGATCATCATTACGAATAATAGTAGGGAAATGTGGGACAAAGTGAAATAAAGGGTGTTTTTTTAGAGGAATAGAACTTTAGGTTCAAATAAAACACGGTACAGATGTGATATACCCCCCCCCCCCATTTGGCGACATCCGATTTTTTGTACAAAATTGAAATATTTTTCTCGCCAATGAGGCGATAATTTTTTAAGCATGGCATCACTGGCGAAATTAACCTGTGTTTGGTAACTTGAAGGCAAGCTAGTTAGATCTGTTCAAACTTGTTTACTTGGTTTCACGCAGATACGTGTTGTTTCGTGCAATATACCTTACAGGAAAGCTTATTTTGTGTTTGTTTAAATTCAGTAGTTGTGTTTTGAAATAAAAACATTAGAAAATGCCAGTTTCTTCAAACTTGAACGTTAATTAAAAGTTAACTCCGACGTGGTGTGTATCTGTAACGTGCCATTGTCATATGATGTATTGTTTTAGACTGAGTGTGAAGATTTATACCATTAAAAGGTAAGTTCTTCATGTTAGAATTTTAAAAAAAAATCCCTCTCACTTCCGAAATTCTTTGTGTTTACAAATCCTTGAGGGGTTCTTGTCGTTTTTAACTTTATTTTTGCTGTTTGAAAATTAATTTTTCAAAAATAGTACGGTTATTTTGTTTTGAAAGTTAATTGTTTTTGATGCAACGAATTATTTTGACATTCTATTAACGTGCTTCCTTTAGGTACTGAATTTCTGAAAATAAGTTGACTCCAGCATTCTATAAAAATATGCAGGCGTTATTTTATGTAAAATATAATAGGTATTTTGAAAGCATGTCTGGATAGCAAATAAATGTATGGTATTTTTGTACTGTTTATGTTTAGGATGTTTTGTTAAAACATTTCTACTTTTCATACATCGAAATTTGAGTAACTAAGCACTTTTTGGCTGAAATAGTTATTGATTTTGGGGGTGTTTTCCGCTTTAAACATCGCAATTTGAATCGCTTTGCTCTTTTTTAGCCGAGTATGAGAAAAGTTTTTGTTCGATGAGAAGCATGATGGAAAATAGCTTTTATTTCTATTGGTACATATTTCATTGGTGAGCTGTTATAGTAATTTGTCAATTTAAGCATTTTAAATACTTTCCAGTAATTGTTCTTTGTGTACAAAAACTTTCTAGTTTCTGGTATTTTTGAAGCGTATATTCGTGGTGTTTTTTTGTTGTGGTTTTATGTTGTTTTTATATATATTGTGTGCTTTGATCATATTTTTTATCTGATTTTTTCCTGTTGGCGCTAAAAAAGCATCGCTAAGAACGATGTATGACATACAGTAGCTCCCAAAAGTGTTCGTATACTTACGACTTTCAGCGAAATTGGCCCCTATCCATTGGTTAGAATTAATATTTCGGAACAGGTATTTAATTATAAGATCTAAGATCAATTTTTAACAAAACTACGTGAAAAGTTTTCAAAAAATATTAAAACTTAATTTTTTAAAAATAAAATTTCCGGCACTTTTTGGTTTTTTATCTCACAAAAGTCTTCGTACACTTTAAAAAATATCTATATATTATTGAATAATCTAACTTTTTATTAAGTTATTATTTAGTAGAATGTCATGCAGTATCAACAACACCTTTTAAACGCCTGGAAATAAATTTCATTCTTTTTTCTTTCTTTTTTTTGCGTAATTTCTAAGTAAGTGTTCAACAACACTTTGAGTCTTACTGTTATTAGCTCTATTTTCGTTCTAAAGCCGTATTTTCGTAATCTAGTCACCAAATATCTCTAAATATGTTGCATTAAGTTCAAATCTGGAGATTGAGGGTTTTTTTCTAAACTTTAGGACAATTTTCGAGGTACTAGACGCAAACGTTGGATACCGTGTGCTTCTTATCGTTGTCTTGATAAAAAACAAAGTTGTTTCCAATAACCAAATTTTTGGCTAAGATTTCAAAATTGGGTTTTAAAATATTTAAAGGAACATGATGATTCATTATTTCATCAAAAAATTCCAAACTACCAAGTCCTGATGCTGATATGCACCCTCACACTATAACACCTCCACCGTCTTGATTAACTGATCCAACTAAGTTCTTAAGATTAAGTTCCAAATTTTTTCTTCTACTTACAATTATACAACAATTTAACCAAAAATGTTGAATTCCTTTTTATCTGAAAGTAAGACGTAATTGTAAAACGTTTTTAGCTTATTTATCATTGATTTTGCGACGAAAAACGTAAGCTTTCTGTTTTTTGCTCGACCAAGAAAATTGCAGCGGGAAGAGGTCCCATTTAATCTAGCTAAACAGAGAACTTGGCGAACAATTTTGGGTGAAAATTATATGCAAAATTTTTCATTTAACTCTGCAAAAACATTTACAGCATTCAAATGTGTATTTTTCATAATTTTTTTAACTTTAAATCTTCGATCACGCGTTGTACACTTTGCCAGTTGACCTTTTCTTACCTTGTTTTCGGTCCGATTCTTTTCTTTAAAGCATTTTATCTAACACTTTACTATGGAATGGTATAAATTATCTTATTTTGAGACATTTTAAACCAATTTACCGCTACCGTGCGGAAAAAAAAATCAAATTTCGAATGGTGTTTGTTGTTTTTTACGAATACCAGCCATTTTAAAGTAATAAGCACAATATTAAGGAATAAATAAACAAAAAATTAAAGCCAAATGACTTTTAAGGGTTAACACAATGCAAAAATATTAAATAAACAGCATATGATACTTTTAATCATGAATTTATTCGAAAATGTTTAAGTGTACGATGACTTTTGTGGCGTGTTATTTCTCTGTCTCTTCGTTTTTTGACCCATTTCAAAAAGAAGATCCGTCAATATTTTGAAAAAACTACTGGGTTGTATTTAGAATGACATAGGAATGATGTGAAAAAATATTGGATTTCGAATTCAGTTTTGCGTTATTTTGGTTTTACTATAAAATTTCAAAGTGTACGAACACTTTTGGGAGCCACTGTATGTCGTCATATATCGTTTTCTTGGCGACGCTTTCTTGGCGCCCACAGGAAAAAGTCGCCAAGGGATGATATGATATAAATCGCCATGAATTTTGCTTTATTCGAAAGATGATTCTTTGCCTTTTTTATTTAAATGTGACTTCTGATATATGGTCACTTCGGCTGGCTTGGAGAACGTCTAATCGGGAAGTTCAATTTTCTATCGATTTTGGCAGCAATTGGGGCCGTATGTGAGTGAAATGCTTCGAATGTTCTTGTCCAAGACGTCAATCGTCTGTGCCTTATCTGTGTAGACCTGAGACTTCACACAGCCCCACAAAAAAATAGTCCAGCGTAGTTAAATCTCATGATCTCGCAGGCCAATTCACGGGTCCATTAAGCGAAATTATTCGTTCACCGAAAGTTTCTTTTAATAAATCAATTGTGACACGCGCTGTGTGGCGTGTTGCACCGTCCTGTTGTCTATTCATGGTGAAATGGCAAACCAAACTAAACACAAAACAAGCGACAACTATCAAAATGGCCCACAGATCAAACAGTGTTCCCGACTTAAAGTACTATAACTCTAAAAAAACACCCTTTAGATGAGATAACTTACCTCATTCAAAATAACCAAATTAGAAATTTGTTTTAAATATTACAGCATTAACGAAAAGACGATGTTTTTTATCAACTTCATTTGAAGAATTATTTTCATTTTTAACTGTAAATTTTGTAGCTTAAAAAAAAACTAAATTTTTACTTGAAGTACATGGGGCAAAGTAATTTTTTTCTAATGGAATATATTTTATGTGAGTAACTAGTTGTACTCGACGCGCGTTGCTACGCCAACAAAAAAATACATCATTATACTGATTTTCATGACAATCGGTTGAACGGGACAGAAGTTGCTACTCTGCAGTGCCACCTGGTGGCGAGTGGCTTCAATGAGCATATTATGCACCTTCTCCGTTGAAAAATACATATATATAGCAATTTTCATAATAATCGGTCCAGGTATCAAGTGAGGCCGTGACTATACTCAAATTTTGTACTCACGCAGTTTGCAAGATCAATCAATCGCTAAAAATATCAAATAGAAAAAGTTTTAAATCAACCCGTTGCATGAAAAGCCATAAAACAATAAAGAAAGAATTTATTTGTTCAAACTCAAGAAAAATGGCAACAGCTAACTTCTTATCAATGAGATCTTTCACGCGAATTAATTTCTGCAGCCGATCATTTTATTCGTATTTATCCAATGGATTGTGACTTAAATTGGAATAAAAAAGGAACTATAGATCGGATTTTTTTCAAACTGGTCTATAAACATTCCCAGTACCAAAAATAACAAACGGTAAAGTTTCAGCCAAATCTGCCGGGTAGTTTTTGAGTTCGTGGATGACATACAGACAAACATTCATTTTTATATATATATAGATAATATATTCGTCGAGTAATATCGAGTAATAAATAGTTCGTCAAAGGACGTAATGCATAAATGCATACAAAAACAATAAACAAATAAGTAAGTTAAGTAATCGTTTAGTATCTAATAAAAAAATGTGTAAATAAAAGATTTAAAAAAAAGTGAATAAACAAGCCACACTTTCCCTCTGCACACTCGAATACAACTGCATCAATGCGCCCACGCAATTTTTATTCGCTGTACCTTATTTTTATTACAACAAAACTATTTTTGATAAACCACAATATGTAACAATTGTATTGTTATATATCTAAAAAAAGTAATAAAATTTGACCGTTAAAAGTGAAATCTTTTTCTATCATTTGAATACTGATGTGATACCAATTAATGTACCACCTAATTTTTCTGTCATTTGAATAATATTTAAAATACCACCTATTTCATACCATTAGAATACTAACTATGTAATACCATTACAAATAACACCTTTTTTCTGTCATTTGAATACTGATGCGATACCATTTAAAATACTACAGTGGTGGCAAAAAAATAAATAAATAAATAATGCATCACCCGCGCCGCAAAGAAGAATATCATCCCGACTGCGTTCAACACAAAGTCAAGCATCCCGTATCCCAGATGATTTAGGGATGTATTTCTGATCAAGGAGTTGGTGGGATTCACTTTGAGCAAGGACCAGTAAACGTTCAGGTGTATATTGGCATTTTGGAGGAGACATTGCTTCCTACTATCCGGGATCACTCTAATTCAGTTCCAAACGTCATTTTCCAGGATGATTCTGCTCCGTGCCATAGTGCAAAACTGGTAAGTAACAATTCAAAAACCTTTATCCTGCCATTAGACTTAAATTGACGTGGAGTTAAGTATTTTTTTTTCTCTAAACTCACACACAGATTCAGAAATGGAAAAATGAGCATGGGGTCAGCAGTCTGCCTTGGCCCGGAAACAGCCCCGATCTACGTAAACAATGATCGGATTC
This sequence comes from Uloborus diversus, assembly GCF_026930045.1. Taxonomy (NCBI): domain Eukaryota; kingdom Metazoa; phylum Arthropoda; class Arachnida; order Araneae; family Uloboridae; genus Uloborus; species Uloborus diversus. The sequence continues at coordinate 264,490,164 of NC_072731.1, forward strand.
CTGGTGTTAAATGTTTATTTCATAAGTTTTGCAGAATTTCACACACATTCATCGTTAATCGGTCGACCAAAACTTCTCACATAATCCCATTGGTGAGAAAATGCGAAGGTGATGCAATTTTTTTTTTTTACCAGACTGTAGGTGACTACATTTCACTTTGTTTCCCATTGCCCCACGTTGCTCTACATTATCATGAAAAAAGTACAAAGCAAATAAAATTTTGGAAATTAATGATTTAAGCCGCATTTTAACAAAGTTTCAAAAAAAAAAACAGTGATTCATATTATAATAGGTTTTATATAAAACTTACCCTATACAGAAAAATGTGTCCGGAGCATAAGAGGCATTGAGAATTGCTTGAAAAGCAAAATCTTTGCAGCATTCTCGAAGTTTTTCCAGGTTCACTGCAGATATAATATTTAAATCACATTTTTTATGGAAAAATACAATACCGTAAAACACATAACCAAAATGATCGTTTGATAGTTTTTTTAATCAAAATCTAAAAAAAGATTTTTAGATAGATTTTTAGATATAGAAATATATGAAACGTCACGTGCGGGACAAAATTACCGTTTTCTGTGGAATAGCCCTATTGTTTGTTTTATACTATTTTGTGAAATTTCACTCGAGTTTGTTTTGTTTCGTTCAAAAATAATTAAAATTATCAGAAAACCAAATTTAAAGCATTAACCTGAGAGGAATTAACCGCCTCCAGTTTGTGACGTCAGACGGGAGCAGCATTCTCCCTCTAGGTGGTACTATCGCTCCTTTTAGTACTATCACCTGCTATCACTCCCTCAATTAGGGTGGTTCGAAAATATCGATTTTTATTTTCTTCTACGAAGTATAGGAAGTATTGTATCCACGAAAAAATTTTGACCCAAAAATAGGCCTTAACTTCTATTTTGCTCGCTCCGAAATAAATGTTGAGTTTTTTTTTTTTTTTTTTTTTTTTTTTTTACCAGACCACACGTGGACATATGCCTAAGAACGTATAGACACCGGAAAAATCCGTTTTGACGATCCCCAAGTTAATTACAACGAGTTTTCTCGTGACGTCTGTATGTAGGTATGCATGTACGTATGTGCGTATGTATCGCGCATAACTCAAAAACGGTATGTCTTAGAAAGTTGAAATTTGGTACGTAGACTCCTAGTTGTGCACCTCTCCGTTTAGTTGCATATGGATGTTCCTAAGGGGTCAAACTCAAGTGGTATTTTAAATAGTCAAACACTTGGCGACATATCGCCAAACTTTTGGTAACCAAGTTTTGTCGCCAACTTGGTGACCAAAAATTTGGCGTTTTTTTATTTGGTTTTATTTTGGCCCCTATTGGAGATATTTAAAGACTTAACAATTGAATCATATTAAAATGTTCAATATTGAGAAAATTAATCTGTAAAAAACGTTTTTTTACTTTGATTCGCAACAAACTTGGGGAAAAAATATTTAAAGTGTTTCTTTTTTCACTCCAAGGCACTACTATTGTCATTTCACCAAGTCATATTTTCGCCAAGTTGGCGACAAAATTTGGCGACCAAAAGACTGGCTATATATCGCCAAGTGTCCGCCAAATTATAACACCATTTGAGTTTACATCAAAATTAACAATGATTTCTCCCCAAAAAGGGGGAAAAGGCCCCTTTAGAAACACCCGAATGCAACCAAAAGAGGAGGTGCACAACTAGATCCCACTAGGCGTCTATGTAACAGATTTCAATTTCTAGGACATACCGTTCTTGAGTTATGCGACATACATACGCACATACGCATATACATACATACACACGGATGTCACGAGTAAAGGCGTTGTAATTAACTCGGGGAATGTCAAAATGGATATTTCGGGTGTTAATACGCGTGTGGTCGGGTTGAAAATAAAACTCACTCAACATTCATTCGGGGGTGAGCAAAATGGAAATTAAGGTCGAATTTTGAGTGAATTTTTTTTTCGCGAATACAATACTTCCTTTTTTGTAAAAGGAAGTATAAATCGATATTTTTCAAACCACCCTACTATATACGCACTGTAAGAAGTACTTAGCAAATATGTTGCTCCAGAGCATACTAAAAACAATAAAGTTCTTCATATTACGAGATGAAAGATGAATACGTACGAAAAGCTTGAGTTGTTATCGTGATGAAGTATGTATTAGCCAGCACGATCCATGCACAGCAGAAAAAACGAATCCCGTGGAGACAGCTTAGGTGCTGAGCATCACTTTTCGTGTTAATAAACTTTCTGAAGTTCGTCATCAAAGAAAAGGTTAATAGAATTCTTACAGCAGCATCTGCAACAGCGAAAAATTGAATAAGTTTTGTAACAGTGCATAAGTGGGGGGGGGGGGGAAATTGCGTAGCCACCATAACCACATCTATCAAATCAACATGCAGGTTATGGCAAAGGATATAATTAAAGAAAGAGCAATAGATTTTGTAATAAAACTTGCAAAGCATTATTTTTTTGAAAATTGCTTTTATTAAAATACTAGTGGTACCAGCACGGCTTTGCCCGTAGTTGAAAAATTAAAAGGTCATTTGATTCGCCTGTATATTTACAAGTAATGTATGATGACTTTCTTGCCAATTTTCTTGTCCATGCTATGGTTCCATGTTATGATAATTTCGAAATTTACTCGTCCATCTTATGAAAATTTTGCTCCGAAAAATGTTCTTAAAATTGAAATAGAAAAAGAACAAAATCGAATTTTGGAAAAATTGCTTCGAGGTGCACACCCCCTGCTACAAACTAACTTTGTGCCAAATTTCATGAAAATTGGCCGAACGGTCTAGGCGCTATGCGCGTCACAGACATTCAGACAGACATTCCGGACATAGACTTTCAGCTTTATTATTAGTAAAGATTTATTGATTTTCAAGGATAATTTCTCCTTGACTGGAAAAGACTACATGTGCTACTACAGAGTTAAAATATTCCCAGATAAGTGGCGCTGGAATCAGAGTAAATATTTCACCATTTCACTTTGCTCCTTTATTTCACTTTGCCCCACATTTCCCTACGTGTATGGATCATTTTAACAAAAATAGTGCAAGTCTTGTCCGTCATTATTGGCTTTGGTTAATCAATGTAGCTAATTTCCGACAATTATTTTTTTTTAACTTAATTCTCCATTTATTTCAAAAATAATTGTACCAGCACGGCTTTGCTTGTGCTATTAAATTTAAAAAAATAAACTCTTGAAGCGTATGTAATTTTCCATTCTCACTCCAAAATGAAAAAAAAAAAAAAAAAAAAGATTCCACCCCGTTAGTTAAAACGTGGACACATAATGTTATCTACGCTGTAAGCGTATTCCATGAAGTAATTAAAAATCTTGTATAATGAGGTCAAACTATCCGTGAAATCTACTACTTTCAGAGAACAAATAGATCTAATTTAAGCTACCTTTAAAATCCTTCAAAACTACCGTAGCTATAAGTTTAAAGTTTAATATATGATAGTAAATTGCAACTATCCAACCCTAAAAAATCGCTATGAAAAGAAGCAAAAAAATATATCATTTAGTTTGAATTTATCTTATAAAAATATTAATAAGTACATGAAAAATAGTAATAATGAAAACAATATTTAAACATGTAAAAAAAAAAAAAAAAAAAAAACAGAAAATATTAAAATTTAAAAAAATAGTTTTTTTTTTTTCAAAAAATAATATTCATTTTTTATGTCAAAAATGTCTTTATTATTTAATAAAGAAATTTTATTTTTCAGATTTTTTTGTTTTGCTTAATATGTTTAGTTCAGTAAAACATACCATGTACACATGTGCCTTTTTTCCTATATTCATATATATAACGTTTGTGTGTTATAAATAAATATCAATTTATGAGATAAAAGCACTGGAATGACACAAAATTACAGATGATGAAATGAAGCAATCAAATATCCTTACTCGAGCAGGTCGTTTTGGTGTAAAATGCGTAAGTGTCAATTAATGATCCAATAACCATTAACAGTCCTAGCAAACTAAAGAAGGATCTAAAATAAATAAAAGTATTAATCAATTAGTATATAACGTCCATGACGAATATTACGAATATTACCCTTTTCTTTCGAGTGAAAGCTCCTGCATAAATTGTACAATAAACTATTGTAATCTAACAAACATTACTGCAGCTGAGATATAATGATAAAGCGATATGTATTCAACCTACACACGTTTTTGAGCCAGATGACTTGGAACAATTTTTACTTCCTTTTACAAAGTGAAAGAAGTATTGTATTCACGAAAAAATTTCACCCAAAAATCGGTCTTAATTTCCATTTTGCTCGCCCGCCAAAGAATATTGAGTTTTTTTTTTTTTTTTTTTTCCCCAACCCGACCACACGTGGATATATGCCTAAGACCGTATAGACATCCGAAATATCCATTTTGACGATCCCCGAGTTAATTATAACGAGTTTTCTCGCGACATCAGTATGTACGTATGTATGTACATGCGTTTATATCTCGCATAACTCAAAAACGGTATGTCCTAGAAAATTGAAATTCAGTACGTAAACTCCTAGTGGGGTATAGTTTTGTATCTCCCTTTTTGGTTGCATTCGGATGTTCCAAAGGGAGTCTGTTATACCTTTTCAGGGGGGAATCATTGTTAATTTCAATGCAAACTCAAGTGGTGTTGTAATTTGGCAAATACTTGCGATAAATCGCCAAGCTTTTGGTTATCAAGTTTTTTTCGCCAACTTTGTGTTAAATTTGGCGGGTCTTTTTTAAATTTGGTTTCATTTTGGTTCAACTATGAGTTCGTTTGTTAGGAATTATGTGAACAAATATTTTGACATTTTTTAATGTCTTCAGTTCTATGCAATTTCGTTACAAATAAGAGTTAAGTCTGCTTATTCAAGGATTTATTTTTGTTTAATACCCATATTTCCCAGATTATCTGCGTTTTGTATCATCCGGATTGTTGGTGGTCACAATTAGTCCGGAAAAACAAAGTTGTACTGTACCACCACAAAAAATATACATGCGTTTTTTATTAAAGTTTTTATTTGTTAAAGTTCCACAAAGAAGAGATCAGATTAAATGGAGTCATAAAAAACCCCGATTCTGACATACCTGGGTCGACTTCATTAGATTTTAAGGGGAAATATTTTCATTTAACATCATTAATAATTTAATATTTTTTAAAATTTATATTTAAGTTGTCTTCTGCTACGACATCTCTTGGGTAGCTTTGTATTTTCTACGGCTTTTTTCTTATTTTTTTTTTTTTTTTTTAATTTGAAGGAGTTAGTTTAAAAAGGTAAAAAAAGTAAAATGGTTCAGAGCGATAAGTCATTGCGCTTTCGCCCTTAAACAAAACTAAGGATTCATTGAACAAAAAATCCTTGTGTTCATTAGTATTTTAAGTATTTCAAGATTACGATTTTACAAAGACAGTGCACATTTAAAAACAAAAAACTTAAACGTTTTATGCAAGTGAGGAATACCAGAAAACAATATATTAAACTATTATGTCTGTTTACAATTTCCTGCGAAAATTGAAACATTTTTTTGAAAGGAGGTTTTAGCTGTCATTGAGGTTTTTTTTTTTTTAATTCTAATCTTCAAAGAGTAAGAAAAAACAAATTAATTTATTGATATTATGAAATCGATCATTTTACTTCGAGAAAAAATTGTTTTTTTAGTTAGTATTCATTTTTCTTCTTACTTAAAAATATTTTAAGAATTACTTACATCACCAAAATAGTCGAAATAGAAAAAGAATTTTCTTCCTTCATTTCACATCTTGATACTGTAGCTTTAAGTGAATATTTCTTAACCGCTGAAAAATGGAAAAATAAGAATGATGAACTTAAAACAAGTTGTAATACATTGCTGTATTTGAAACTTTTCTAGCAAAAGGTTACCCAATAAATAACATTTACCAAAACATAGTACTGACAATTTTATAGAATGAATTTAATATTTATTCTGCATTAACAAATAAATTTTTTCAACATTAGTTGTAAACGATACAAATTTATGCCGTAAAATCACCAGTAGTTGACAAATCTACTACTGGATGACACTGCGCTAATAGTTGACAATGAGGCCGTTTCCAAAATTTAAAAAAAAAAATTCTGAAAGAGCATGTTTAAAAACATAAGCTCTGACCATTTTTGATAAATTTGTTCACGTTTAATATTTTTAAAAAATTACTTGAATCGGATCGCTTTCATTGTTTACGGCTTCTGCCGATGACATCACAAATGATGAAATGCCATTCAGTGTTGTCATTCACAGTGCAAAATATTTAAAACGCATCTTTACTCACGTGTATTGGCAACGATAGGGTTGATAGCAAGCATAGAATGCAATTTTGATTCGCTGTTTGATTATCATAGAGTGGAAACTTAGTAGAAAGATGCGGATAAGTGCATCATTCGTGACGTCAAGATCACGCTTTGTTTGAAAAAATTTAAAAAAAAAAAAAAAACTGTTGGCAAAATGAAAGTATTTTCTGGGTCCATGTTATTTTTTTTTATCATTCTATCCATTTCAAAAACTAAAAGTAGTACTTTTGACGGAAGGAAACCACCCCACTATCTTCTATACATATAATAAAATAAGATGTTTGTGTGTGTATGTGTGGCGTGCTTCCCGGGAAAACGGCAAGGCCTAGAAAGATGAAATTTGGTATACAGGTGCTGTTTTTGCCGAAGATGTGCACTTCGGGCTTTGATTTTTGATATTTTAATTAGAAAAAAAGTTATTTAATGTTTTATGTATTTTTTTGCACTTTTTAGCACGTTTTACCTCGCAGACTCCGAACCAATCGCACCACACAAATGTTTTTTGTACTGTAGTGTAGGAAGTTTAATTTTAAATATGATGAATGAAAAAAATTTGAAGACAGAGCAATTTTTGTACTTTTTACGAATTTTAGAAAAAACCTTTAATTTGAAGTTTTTCCCGGGTTTTATTTTTTTCTAATATCATCCTGCGAGAAGTATCAAAGCCTCATTTCTAAAATTTAAGTTGAAAATAGTAAAAACATTTCGCCCTCTTCAGAAGAAAAAAGTTCTTAAGAATAAGCAATATTTTTTTTTTACAATTTTTTTAAGCTGAACACATCATGTCTTTCCACGCATCGGTCGAAAAAAGGTTCTTCATTCATTTATGCATCTGACGTCACTACTTGGATTTTGATTCAATATTTACGACGGAATCTTAATCGCAAACAATGTTAATCTTTTTTTTTTTTACTATATAGCTTACTTCTACATTTTATGACGTGATGACCACGTGTTTTTCCGGCAGCGCTTGCTTTTTTTCTTTCCTTTTTTGTTTTATTTAGGGATTGCATTTATTTCTTTTTCCATCCCCCCACCCCCAAGCTGGACGTTTTATTATATCTATAAAACGAAACATTTCATAGTTGTGCGCATTTAATTCAATAAAAACAGCGAGATTTTCTTTTCTTTGTCAAACGCTACTTTTTGCACACTACGGAGAATTTTGGAGATAACTTATTTTTGCTCAAATTAAATTAAAAAAACGGTTTTTTTGAGTGATCTTTGTTTTTATTATGAAATGGGCGGGGAGGTTAAAATAAATAGAGGTGGATCGTAAAGGTAGATAGCCGCCGAAGGCGGCAATGTTGCCATTAAAATGTGAATGGCACAAAAAAAGATAGAGATGGATTGATTAATACTGCTGCCAAATTTATTTAAACAGCCGCCGAAGGCGCCAAACGCTAATTAAAAAGGTAAAGTTAGCCAAACAGCCGCCGTAGGTGGCTGCTTGCACAAAAGGCGAATGGCGTAAGAAGTCGAACCAGCTGGTCGCCGCAGGCGGCTAGTAAGGAATAAAAAAGTATAAACTAAGAGGCAAAAATTGCAAATTTAAACACAATTTCATAATTTTCAGTACAATATTGAAGAAATGAATCTTTCGTCTATATCATGGATCTAACGTATAATCGGTCATGTAATCGCTACTGCGAAATTCTTCTATTCGTAAAAGCAGAAAGATTTCGATAATTGGTAACATGGCGTACTTAATTCATTGCCAATAGCTTTCTGTAGTGCCTGAGCGAAAAATGTTTTTCCTTGAAATACGTAAACATAGAATAAGGAAATATCTACCATAAAACAACAAATTTACCAAAATAAAGTTCGCCAAAAAAAATTTGGCGACCGCGCCATGTTCCGAATTATCGAAATATCCCAGCCAAAGCAGAATCGAAGGCGAAAATCGAAAATCATTTAAATTCCGTGCTGAAATTACTTTTAAACATTAGGTTTGTTTTCAAATAGAAGATAGAAACATATAAAAAATGTAAATATCATTGTGATTTTTCCAATTATTTTCCAACAACTTAATCGCGTGAAACGCTTTCCAGAGCAAACGACATTTTAATATGATTTCTATTGTATTAGTTAATATTTTTATTAATATTTTTATTCGAGCAAACGATTGCAAAAACCAGCCCCCCTTAAAACGATTAACGCCAAAATTGAATCAGCACCTGTCAACCTGTTGGTTCACATTTATTTCAAATTTATTTTAAAACATTACTGTTTGAGATATAGCTCTCAAAATGAACAATAAAAAACCGTTTGATTGTACCACCCCTTTTCGAACATTCGATCGGTTCACCTCCCTTGAGAAATGGGCGCCAAAAACTAATGGCCATTAATACACATGGAAGTACATATATGTGTCAAATTTCGTTCGATTTTATGCAGTTGTTACTTTTTATATTTAGAGCGGCCACCAAAAACTGGCACATATACAGACATTTTCCAAAGATTGTCAAAATGGACTCAGCAAACCTCAAAATGTGCAAATTCGTCAAAATACTAAATTCGGATTATTTCACAAACCCAATACCTTTTCCGATACATTAGATACTGAATTATGTAAAAACAATGAGCTTAAATGTGTGTAAACCAAGATTATAGTATATTGCTTGAATTCGCAATGCTTACCTTTCAGCTCATTCTTTATTAGTGACACCTACTAGTGCAGTGTCCATTAAAAGTGCTAATTGCATTGTCAAATATTAGTGGTTTCACCTTATTTGAAACAATTTGTAGCCTAGAGCAAACAAGAGATTTTCGTTTAAAAGAAATTAGATAATTTTCTTCGCATTGTAGTTGAACATCTCTTCTAGACTTTTGTTACAATTCTGCCCTTTTACTTTCATGGCCTTATTAGCATTAATTATTGGAAAAAACTTTTTGAACAGTCATACAAATAAATTTAAAAAAAAAAGGGAATATATTATTTTTGTCTCCTGCTTACCCATTTTAGCCAAGCTATCAATGTCGTCAACTGAGCATCCGGATGGAACACAGACTCCCAATTGCAGATTAAAGAAATAAAACGAATGTGCAACCTTCGCAATTTCACTGACAGCCTGAAAGCAAGAGCATAAAAGTATTATAAGCCGTATACGTCAAAATACAGAAAGCAGTTGCTCTCATAGCTACCTGAGCGTACGATGGAGTAAGGCGTTGGAGGTTTCCCATAGATCGCTTCATTCAAAGCAATATTTACAAGTCTAGTATGTTATTATATGTGTCATATGTTATTATATGTGTCTGTATGTTATTACATGTGAGAAGTTTTGGTCGATCACTTGACGATGAATGTATGTGAAATTCTGCAAAACTTATGAAATAAACATTTAACAGCAGGAATCCGATCGTTGTTTGCGTAGATCGGGACCGCTTCCGTGGCAAGGCAAACTGCTGACCCCATGTTCATTTTTCCATTTCTGAACCTGCACGTGACTTTAGAGAAAGAAAAATAATTTAACCCCATTTCAATTTAAGTCACATATATGTTATTATATGTGAAAGTTGTATGAACGTACTGGCCTCTCATGACCTTCCTCCACACCGTAAGTTCAAAGTGTGCTAGTGACTTAACCAGCACTCATAATAAATATATATTATACTGTCAAACTTTTTATACTGTGACATATTATTTAACACATTTTTAACAGCATACTATGCATCCATACGTTTTATACTGTCGAACTTTTCTGCTGTGTCAGGTTATATAAAACAGTTTCAACAGCATACTATGGATTCATCCATATGGATCTGTCAACAAGTTTCTACAGCTTTTTTCTATAAAATTTTAGGACTGGTACACTCACTGACCAATGAATTATTAATCCAAAATCGATATTTCATTGGACTTCCTTTTGCATGGATAACTGCTCTGATTCGTTTGGGCATCGAGTCTACAAGCGTCTGCAGTGTATCCACACAATACCATGCATTGGCTGGGCAGCTTTTTTGATCTTGTAAATTAGATGGAAGAGAGGAGAGCTGTCGGATGCGTCTTTCCACCATATCCCACACATTTTCTTTGTGGTTAAGAATCACGTTATGCGGTGGTCAGGGAAGGTGTTGGAAGTCAGACTGATGCTCTACGGATCAATTTTCAACCCTCCTGGCAAGATGTATAGTTGGATTTTCGTCCATGAAGTATCCGTAGCCATCAGAATACAGTGCTGGTAATAAAAAAAAATTGCATCACCCTCGCATTTTCACAACAGTGGGATTATGTGAGTAGTTTTGGTCGACTGATTAACGATAGATGTATGTGAAATTCTGAAAACTTATGAAATAAACATTTAACAGCAGAAATCCGATCATTGTTTACGTAGATCGGGGCTGTTTCCGGGCCAAGGCAAACTGCTGGCCCCATCGTCATTTTTCCATTTCTGAACCTGCGTGTGAGTTTAGAGGAAAAAAATTACCTAACCCCACGTCAATTTAAGTCGAATGGCATGGATAAATGTTTTTTAAATTGCTATTCACCAGTTTTGCCCTGTGGCACGGAGCAGAATCATGCTGAAAAATGTTGTTCGGAACTGAAGTAAAGCCCCGGATAGTAGGAAGCAATTTCTCCTCCAAAATGCCAGTATACACCTGAGTGTTTATTGTTCCTTGCACAAAGTGAAGCCCACCAACTCCTTGATCAGAAATACATCCCCAAATCATCTGGGATACGGGATGCTTGACGGTGTGTTGGATGCAGTCGGGATGATATTCCTCTCCTTTGTGGCGCGGATGATGCAATTTTTTTTTACCACCACTATAAAAATGCAACATAGCAGGGTGCGCTCGATCTGCCAGTATATCTAGTTACCGCATGGCTGTTTGTTTACCCTCGAGGAACACCAGGGCACACCCCTTCCATACCAGTAGAACATGCTCCGCATCATGATACTCCCTCCAGACTATAGCTCAGTGTGTAGAAAATGGACTGTAAATAATTAATATACTAGTGATAATATATTAGTAATCGTGTAAGGTCTTGGCCGTTTGTTTAACCTTTTATCTCTTCATTTGGAAACAGACGGGTTTTTCTTACAAAATTGATGGAACAAAGATTTTAGTTTAGTTTTGTCAAATTCATTATGTATGTCGTAAATATAGATGGTTTTTACTTGCAAATGCTTTATTGATGTGTATTAAAGTATTGCGTTTAAATTGCACATGAGTTCTTGATTGAGTTTCAGGACACCGATCCCGAGTAAGAGTTTTTTGATCGGTTTCCAACACAGTGCGATTAAGGCGAGAAGTTTCTCTTTCAAAGGTTTCTAATTCATTCAGTGAGTGTATAAACGCTTGCATAGAAATTATTGTCAATGTGTAGTTGCCACGTTATTACAGACGAAGTAAAAATAAGAAAAATATCCTACCGTTCCACCTTTTGTAAAGTCCTTAAGCTCATCCAAAACCTTATACAGAGTAATGACATCCGGTTTTGGTGGTAAGGGTGGTGATAAATTGACCATGCAGTACTGTCCTCTGAAAGGAGCTTTATCTTCGGGTGTTTTAGATTTTGCTCCGATGTTTAGGCACTCGTCATAGTCGCCAAACGAAGACATCGATCCTAACAGCATCCCATTTACGATTTTTGCGCTTGAATCAATAACTACAAAAATTCAAAAACTAAAATTAAAAAGTCATAAAAATGCCTCTTTAATCAAAACTAGGAAATGGTGTTTGATACTAATCAACAGAGCAGTTTTTTTTTTTTTTTCACCTACAGTAGATTTGTTTGGAACCTTCAATATTTTGATAATTGGGAATCTGGCGTGGTCGTCTCCTTTTTGGCTTAAATAATTTTATTTTGGCAACCCAGCTGATTTATAGTAACCCTATGTGAATTTCTCTTTGTTTAGATTTGCGAAGAAAAATAACTCTCGTGCAGGCGCTGGAGCCAAAAATTGACGCCAATAAGGAAAGGTCGCCAGATTCTTAATTATCGAAATATCCCCTTCAAAATAGTTAGAATTGTACGTACAAGTGTGTTTCAGCTAAAATTGGAAACCTTACTCAGTGCAAGTCAGTAACTAGCTTTTTTTCATTTTATAAATGTTATTACGGCTTTTTTTTATTTTCTGCTGGTTGCAGTTAATTTTTAAACGATAAATCTTTTCGTATCTCTTTGACATCACAGTAAAAAGCACTTAAAAAATCGTGGGACCAAGAAAGGCTGTCACGTGGTTTAATTGTAAAATTGTCTAAAAATCTCAATAATTTAAAACTTATATCTGTTGCCATCTTCCAATTATTAACAGATAAAATGTTTAGTTAAAATAAGCAAGGCTTTTTGAAATGATTTTCAATTTGTGATCTTTGATATTATTTTTGCAGGTACATTTCAGTAATAGGGAAATGACACGGTGGTTATATTTTTGCCTGGGTAATTTTATTTTAGTAGGCCTGTTTTTCATGGTAATCCAATGCAAATTGATATTTCCCTACCCTGTTTTTAAGCATGCAAAAGGAAAGCATTCCTAACAAAAACATTAGGCCAAAAATGAAACCCTGATGAATTGCGATCACAAATTTCCCAAACATCGAAATCTTTCTGCTTTTGCGAATAGCATAATTTTGTAGTTGCGATTATACTAGATCTAAGAAAGCATAAGCTAGACATAGCCCATAGTTTCGAGATGTCCACGACATACTAGTTTGAATTGTTGTCGGAAGTCGTAACTTGTCAGGTGAAGACTTAAACATGTTCCTAAAAAATCTCCGTTTCGGTCAACTTGTAGGAGTAGAATGAGAGGAATAAGTTACGGTAATGCCTTAATTAGCCAGTAAGGAGATTATTAGGCAACTGGCTATGTATATAATACTACGATTTCTTGACGGACAGCTTTTCATAGTTAGGTGACTGGTGTTCAAATGCCGAAGAATTAACGATTACTACTTAGCGTCGTACACACTAACTACGTAGATATCGTCAGTAATTGTTATTCGTACCAGGTGTCGTCCAAGTACTTGTCACGTGACCACAAGGCAGAGAAACTACCAAAATACTCATTCTTTCAACAAAACAACTCAGTGAACAGTTAAAAAACATGAAACATCGACTCAGGGGTAACTACCTGGGGGGGGGGGGTGAACATGACGTAGACTGCGTCATTAAACTTTATAGAAAGGGGTTGTTTTTAGGGTTATTTTTCTCTTTTTTGGGTGTGGCTCTCACTCTTGGGTAGGGGACTCTTCGTGACATTTGGGGGGGGGGGAGTGTGCCTTTGCTCTTGGGGGGCATGGACACTCCTGCCTCGACTTTACGTGAAACTCTGAGCTCTCGTAAAAAGATAGAAATTTCTAATTCGAGGAAGCAACCAGGGTTATTTTGTTTGCCCACCTTAAAGGTACATGGATGTCACAGCTGGTCATGATAAAAACACATTAATACAAGCATAAGGTCCTAACTTACACTTCATCGCCCAGGTCTCGATGCCTTCCTCAGCATTCAACAGTTGCATGCCCTGAAACATACACTGCTCGCTCACGTTGACGGCTGCTAAATTTAACATCATCTGTTGCATTAGCGTCCGAGTAGCACGTTTAACATCATCCTTAACAGCTTTTTCAAGTGTCTGCCATTCTTGAAGGATGGTTTTGTTTTCTTCCTTGTTGAGATCTTTGGAATCAGGAGGAGGAGTTGTCTTCTTTTTCGCTCTGACTGCGAGTGATGAAGTTGCAAAGCATACGAGGATGATTATAGTGCTTTGGTTCATGGTTGGGAATTGTGCTTAGACTGACCGACATTACGTGGTTCGTATTTCGGAGATTTCATTCACTGGCAGCTTCATCATAACAATACTTCGATGTTAATGTAGCATGTTGTGCTTCCAAATGTATTTTGATGTTCTGAAATTAAATAAAATATTTGATGAAATGACAATGTCTGTTTTTATAAAAAATATATATTGTTACGAATTCGCTGTAAATAGTAATTATATTTATGATCAATTTGTTGTAATCTGGCTAAATTTGGCGTTTATTCTATTATTTTTCATTTAAAATTATCTAATTAACGTAACCTGTAAATAGTTTCTTGTAATGTACATGCAGCCCTTTAAAATTCGACTGAAGTATACGGTCCCCCCATTTCTGATTGATCCACTCACTGGCATCTTCATCATAACAATACTTCGATGTTAACGTAGCATGTTGTTTTGCCAAATGTATTTTGGTTTTCTGAAATTAAATAAAATATTTGATAAAATGACAATGTTTGTCTATTTTTATAAAAAAAATATATTGCTACAAATTTTGTCAATAGTAATTATTTTTATAATTAATTTGTTGTAATCTGGCTAAATTTGGAGTTTATTCTATTATTTTTCATCTAAATTTATCTTAGTAACATAACCTGTAAATAGTTTCTTGTAATGTACATATAACCCCCTAACATTCGACTGAAGTATACGGTCCCCCATTTCTGAATGATAAGATTTGTGAATGGAATAAAAAGAAAATATGAGAAATTGGTAGAACATTGTAGGATTTTCTGGATATTTCTTTGCTGGGTATAAAACACTGGGCGTCTTGTGATTGGAGGAGTCAGTCAGTTTGCTTTCTAACTGTGAGGCTCGTTTTCAGCCGTTGCAATGGAAGGTGTATTCCCCTTTGCGCTGCGCTTTTGCGTATTTTTGATGCAAATACCGTTTAGTTTACGGTGTTAATTGATATTTGCTTAATTGCTATGGTTAATTTAGCAGTTGTTAACGATGTTTCTTGTACATAGCTGTAAATAAATCTCCTGTATTTTTCTCAAGAACTGTGTCGTCATTTAAAGAAAGTTGGAAGTTTCACCGGATTCGTAACAATATTTTGCATGGATTATGCATAAAAGTTTATAAAATTAATTTTTTGCATTCACTAGTGCAAAAAATGGCGTAAATGCTCTAAAAAAGGTTAAAGATCTCCTAAATCACAAATGTTTGTAGTTGTTTTATTCCCTTTACTAGTGTCATCCGCACGGCTTTGCTCTCGGTAGAAAATTAAAAGGTCTTTTGGTTTGTCTGTACATTTACAAATAATGTAAGATGAATTTCTCGCCTATTGGCTTGCTCATGTTACGGTTCCACGTTACAATAACTTGGTAATTTACTCGTCCATCTTACGACAATTTTGCGGGGGAAAATATTCTTAAAATTGCAATATAAAAAGAACAAAATTTACGAGGTGCACATCTCCATGCTACAAACTAATTCTGTGCCAAATTTCATGAAAATCGGCCGAACGGTCTAGGCGCTATGCGCGTCACAGAGATCCGGACATTCAGACAGAGATCCGGATAGAGAGAGATCCAGACAATGAGATTTTCAGCTTTATTATTAGTAAAGATGATATTAATTCAATAATGCCTCGCCAGAACATGCCTATGAGCATAAACAACATCTTCATTCAAATACTTGTTGTACACGATTTAAATTTATTATATCTGTCGCAATAATCTTAAAGCCTTAAAGTAATTTGAATTTTTTTTAATCTATCATTTAATTTCTGAAATATATTACACGGGGAGCTTAGTAGTTCAGACATCTTACTTTAGATGACAAATAACAAAACCCTACTATAAATTGTAGAGAAACGTTGAACAAACACAGTAATCGAAATTCTGTTTCCGAAATTTCTTTTTATAATATGTGTCGACTTTGAACTTTGATATTTGATGCAGTACATGAATAGCAAATATTAGATGACAAAGAATCAAAAAATTTAAAACTATTTTAAATGTTTAATTTTCCGGTAAACTGTGATGAAGAGGAAGTTAATAAAAATACAAAACAGCTTAAATCACAATACGTTCATGATCGATGGTTACTTTCAGATGAAGAATTTTTTTTCTTTACTATCAACATTTTTATTATTAACTCTGGATAGATATGAGTCATAAAAGTTATTTTTTAGATCGTTTTTAAGTTTTCACTTTCAATTTCATTGCAAAAATGCAAAATTTTTCAGCATTACAAAACAATTTTACTTGGGGAATTGGGCATCAATTCAATCATTTACCTCAAATGCTGCACCATTAAAAACTTTATACTTAACATTTACCACTTCTGAATTAAAAAAAAAACGAGCTGATGTGTGCATCACATGACTTCCTTTTACTCCAATTTAATGTCATTTCCCCATTATTTGCTATTTTAATGTGATTCAATATTTATTCTCTAAATATCACCAACAATGGCCAAATTGAAACCAAAAAAAAAAAAAAAACTCCGCCAAATTTGTCGCCAAGTTGGCGACAAATTATAACGCCACTTGAGTTTACATCGAAATTAACAATGATTTCCCCCCAAAAAGGTGCAAAAGACCCCCTTAGGAACATCCGAAAGCAACCAAAAGGGGAGGTGCACAACTAGACCCCACTACGAGTCTATGTACCAAATTTCAACTTTCTAGGACATACCATTTTTGAGTTATGCGAGATACATACGCACATACGCACATACATACAGACGTCACGAGAAAAGTCGTTGTAATTACCTCGGTGATGGTCAAAATGGATATTTCGCGTGTCTATACATTCTTAGGCACTTTTCCGCATGTGGTCGAATCGAAAAAAAAACTCAACATTCATTTGGGGGTGAGCAAAATGGAAATTAAGGGCGATTTTTGAGTGAAAATTTTTTCGCGAATACAATACTTCCTTTTTTGTAAAAGGAAGTAAAAATGAAACGGTTTTTTAAAACGTTACAAAAAAATAGAAGATGTCTTGTCATACGTTGATGATAACTCGCAATTGTTACCAGAGTTCACTGGCAGATCATATAAAATACAGTAAAACCTGTGAAGTTGACCACCCTTGTAAGTTGACCACCTCTCTAAGTTGACCGCTGTTTTCAGGCACAGAATTAGATCTTATCATATAATCCAACCTCTATAAGTTGACCACTCAAGTAATGCACCGCGAGTGGTTAACTTACACAGATTTCACCATTCTTCTTCTTCTTCTTCTTCTTATTATTATTATTATTATCGTCATCATCATCATTGTTATCATCATCATTATTTTTATTATCATTATTATCTTGTCATTATTATTATTAGTAGTAGTAGTAGAAGTAGTAGTAGTATTATTATTAGTATTATTAGTATTACTATCATCATCATCATCATTATTGTTATCATCATCATTATTATTTTTATTATCATTATTATCATCGTCATTATTATTATTATTAGTAGTAGTAGTATTAATATTAGTATTGCTAGTATTATTATTGTTAGTATTATTAGTATTATTATTAGTATTATCAGCATTATTATTATTATTAGCATTATTAGTATTATTAGTAGTAGTAGTATTATTAGTATTATTATTATTAGTATTATTATTAGTAGTAGTATTGTTTTTATTATTTGTTACTTTATAGTATCAAGAATCTGTTTCAAAAAGAAAATGTAAAACATGTTCGGGCATTATGGTGTTATTAAAGGATAAAAGAACAAACTTATTTGATGCTTTAAGAGTTAAAAAAACATTCTTAATAAGCGGTTGAAATTAAAACAAATACAAAATTTGCAACTCAAATGTACCTACTTAATAGAAGCAGACTGTGCAATATCTTCAGCATCTGAAAAGTTCTCCGGTGATTTTGGAAAGGAAAAACATTCAGTAGGCTCCTCCCATCCGACCATAAGTGTGCTAAGTAAACTACTTAAGAGAAACAGAAGTGAAGGGAAGGGAGACAATGCCGGTGACGTCATCGAAGAAAGAAAACGACGCAAAATGAATTCGTTTTCTTCCACACTTAGCATATGTGCCAGGTGCTGCACTGATTCTAAATCCGGTGCTAATATACGAAAAGTACGAACATATAATAACTTGACGTAAACTAGAATGGGGTGGTTTCCTTCAGTCAAAAGTACAACTTTTAGTCATTGAAATGTATAGAATAAGCAAAAAAAAATAACATGGACCCGGAAAATACTTTCATTTTCCCAACAGTTTTTTTTTTAATTAATTTTTTAAAATGTCCGATTTTTCAAACAAGGCGTGGTCTTGATGACGTCACAAATGATGATCTTTGGCGAATCTTTCTACCGCGTTTCCACGTTATGATAATCAAGCAGCGAATTAAATATTGCGCTCTACGCTTGCTACCAACCCTGTCGTTGCCAATACATGTAAGTAAAGATGCGAATTAAATATTTTGCACTGTGAAGGGCTACACTGAATGCCATTTTATCATTTGTGACGTCATCGGCAGAAGCCATAAACAATAAAAGCACTCCGATTTAAGTAATTTTTAAAAAATATTAAACGTAAATAAATTTATCAAAAATGGTCAGATCCTATGTTTTTAAACATGCACTTTCAGAAAAAATACTTTTAAAATTTTGGAAACGAACCCATTAAAGGATTTTCGCGCACAAAAACATTATTTAGACAGAATTTAAATGGTCTTGTTAGTGGGTATGAAAAATAGTATTATCTTTACTAATAATAAAGCTGAAAGTCTCTGTCTGTCAGGATATCTGTGACGCGCATAGCACCTAGACCCTTCGGCCGATTTTCATGAAATTTGGCACAAAGTTAGTTTGTAACATGGGTGTGTGTATCTCGAAGCGATTTTTCGAAAATTCAATGTGGTTCTTTTTCTATTCCAATTTTAAGAACAAAATTATCAGAAGATGGACGAGTAAATTACGAAATCATCATAATGTGGAACCGTAACATGGGCACAAGCCAATTGGTGAGAAAATTCAGCTTACATTATTTGTAAATACACAGGCGAACCAGAAGGCCTTTTAATTTTATATTACGGGCAAAGCCGTGCGGGTGCGACTATAATACATAAAACGATATAAACAATGTAAAAAAAGGACTATAGTATTGAAACAAGAATCAAATAAGCAAATCCTTTCCGATTCTTGATTGGCTTCATTAACAACAACAACAGATGCACTTTAATGGCAATAAACAATTTTTTATAACAGCTTTACAGCAATTAAAGAACAGGCTTGACATAATAAATACGTTTAAGTAACGTATACGTTTAATTGCGTTTAAATAACGTATACGTTTAAATACGTTTAAATAACGTATACGTTAAAATACGTTTCAATAACGTATACGTTTAAATACGTTTAAATAACGTATACGTTCAAATACGTTTAAATAACGAATACGTTTAAATGCGTTTAACGTATACTATTAAATACGTTTAAATACGTTTAACGTATACTATTAAATACGTTTAAATACGTTTAACGTATACTATTAAATACGTTTAACGTATACGTTTAAATACGTTTAAAGTATACGTTTAAATACGTTTAAAGTATACGTTTAAATACGTTTAAATAACGTATACGTTTAAATAGCGTATACATTTAAATATGTTTAAATAACGTATACATTTAAATGCGTTTAAATAACGTATACATTTAAATACGTTTAAATAACGTATACATTTAAATTTGTTTAAATAACGTATACATTTAAATACGTTTAAATAACGTATACATTTAAATAGCGTATACATTTAAATACGTCTAAATAACGTATGCGTTTAAATACATTTAAATAACGTATAAGTTTGAATACGTTTAAATAACGCATACGCTTAAATAACGCGTACGTTTAAATACGTTTAACAAATCATGCTATTTATCTTATTTACAAACTTTAAGGCTTGCCGATTCCGTACCATACAATAGATAGTAGTTCAATTGGAAAACATTTCAGTTGATAAAATTCAGGTATGATAATCTTGGTTTTATGAGAGCACTTTTTCGCCAAACTTTTGGAGCATAGTTTTCATTGCCTGTAATGACTTGCGTTAAAAAAGGAAAAAAAAAAAAAAAACTTTTTTTTGAGCAATCACATTGCTTATTGTTCTCACTTGACGGTTTTGATGTCCTATGATTTTATTTTCCCCCCGCCTCCCTGTGCAGCACCACCGTCGACCAGCCCCTTCCAATGCTGCTCCTCTAGCGAAAACAGTCTCCAGGCTACGTTTATATCCTACACACACACGCATACATACACACACCTACACACACGCACACAGACCCCTACACCATACACGCCCCTACACACAAACCTACACGCCTCTACACACACACACACACACACACACACACACACACACGTGATTGCGAAAAACATAATTTGAATTCCAGATGTTAAATTTTTTTTTTTTATGTTTTTAATTTAGTCACAATTGCAGGCAGTATTTTATTCAACTGCGAATAACTTCAAATTTAATTCATCCATTTTTACTCACGGAGTTCCTCAATCGTCTGTGACAAAGCAATGGCTGTGTTCATTCGAATTGTTTCAACTATCTTAAAAGCTTCGAGGTTATACGTTTATTTTATGACGTTCAGTTTTTTTTGCGAGTTTTAAAATACGGTGATAAAGCGCAAACATTTAGAGTATTTTTTATTGTGTGTGCGTGTGCTCGTCTTTGTGTTGTAAATTTCAAAATTTAAAAATATTGTTACCATTTGTAATTATTTGTTTTGCAAAGTCAAGGTACCAAAATGCTTCTTTTACAAAAGCTTGATGTGAACTAGAATTGTATAAATTTTGCCCACAAAAACATACACTGTTTTATTTGTTCATTTTTACGGATACAGAGTTGCGGACGGTAAATTTCATACTGAAAAACAATATGGTATGTAATAACTTGTTTTAGAAATAATTTTACAGAATTTAAGTCCTCTTGCTTCAAAAATCTTGTTTCAGCATTTTTTTTTTTTTTAACCTTGTAGAAAAGCAGACTGACGATAAGAAAAAAGGACTTGTACTCTTGCAATGTTTACAAAAAATCTTTGAAAAAATGGTGAACTCTTAGAATAATAATCGAAGTAAAAAATCTTTTTACTAAAGCAAAAAAAAAAAAACTTTCTGGAGCCATTTATCAAAAAAAAGAGATATTACTAGTTTCGTTTTCACATGTTTTCCAAACTTTTCCTTTTTCCCAAACTTTACGAGAAAATATTTTTGCCAGATCTCCAAGTTAGAAAGCAGATGTTCTTGCCGGGCTGCCATATATTCAGTTCAAATGATCCAGTTTCGAGTAAATTAGATTTTGCCAGATAAGAACTTGAGCTTTGTGAAAAGAACTTTTTCACGGATCATTCTGCGAAATATCAGGGAATTTCCTCTGAAACATATTTGCCAGATTGCGACTGTTTATGTTCGTTTCAAGTTAAGATTTTTCACGTAGCCAGTATAATAAATAATTGTTCAATACAGTATCGTATGTCGTTCTGTCGTTGTAAACATAGTAGAAGGAGCGTTTATTGCGTTAGACATACTGTTGGTTATAACATATTTTTAATCACTTTGCAGCATTTTTACTTCCTTTTACAAAAAAAAAAAGGAAATATTGTATTCGCGAAAAAATTTTCACCCAAAAATCGGCCTTAATTTCCATTTTGCTCGCCCCCGAATGAATATTGATTTTTTTTTTCAACCCGACCACACGTGGATACATGCCTAAGAACATAGACACCTGAAGAATCCATTTTGACGATCCCCGAGTTGATTACAACGAGTTTTCTCGTGACGTACGTATGTATGTGCGTATGTGTGTATGTATCTCGCATAACTTAAGAACGGTATGTCCTAGAAAGTTGAAATTTGGTACGTAGTCTCCTAGTGGGGTCTAGTTGTGCACCTTCGTTTTTGGTTGCATTCGTATGCTCCAAAGGGGGTCTTTTGCTCTTTTTTGGGGGGAAATCATTGTTAATTTCGATGTAAACTCGTTTGGTGTTATAATTTGACGGACACTTGGCGATATATCGCCACTCTTTTGATCGCCAGCTTGGCGACGACTTTGGCGTTTTTTTTTTTTTTTTTTAAATCTGGTTTCAATTTGGTCATATTTAGAGAGTTAACCATTGAATCACATTAAAACTGCCAATATTGGGAGAATTTCT
Organism: Uloborus diversus; assembly: GCF_026930045.1. Taxonomy (NCBI): domain Eukaryota; kingdom Metazoa; phylum Arthropoda; class Arachnida; order Araneae; family Uloboridae; genus Uloborus; species Uloborus diversus. The sequence goes on from NC_072731.1 coordinate 264,512,363, forward strand.
CTGTATAAAAGGTTTTCTTTGCTTCGGTTCGCAACAGACTTGGAATGAAAGAATTTAAAGTGTTTTTTGTTCACTCCTAGGCTCTATTATCTTTAAATTATAGTGAAAGGAAGTCATGTGATGCACAAATCAGCTCGTTTAAAAAATGTTTCAATGAATATCATTTATGAGTTTCTTATTTTTTATGTAGAAGTAATTTATGGTTTGTCTTTTTTATGTAAAAAGTAATTAATACCTTGCCCACAAACTGCTTATTTCATTTAGTTTCAGAGCATAGAAACGCCTTTGGGCATCATAGAAAAAATTCATCTCCTATCGTAACATTGACAAAAGTGGAGGTTTTAAACGTTTATTAAGTTCTTGGATTTTCATATACAAACACGTGAATACTTTTTGGTTAACTCCTCTTTGGAAATAATGTACCCATTTTTATTGTATTTACAAACAACGCAGTAAGGTCCATGAGGTAAAATCAAGTGCTTTTGCAATCAAAAAAAAATGTAGGCAGTTTATTTTTTGCTCTAATTTGATTGCTTGGAGTAGTTTTATTTTGTAGCTAGCCGTCTGCTAAATCATAGTTGTATTCATTAGTTTTGAATGCGAATTCAATTTGTTTCTACTAGTGCATGCACTAGAGACAATTTATGTAGTTTTTAATAGCTTTGTTGGAAATTATCTTTCGATTAGTCTCCCTTTGAAGGTATTGCTTCTTAAAAATATTTATTTGAAAATCATTTCGGAAAACACTTATACAACAACTATTGCCCCTTGAGTATTAAATGTTAATTTTTTATTAACGTTTCAAAAACTATTTTTCTACGATTACGAGTACGTAATCTTAAAGTTCTACTTTGTTTATTCAAATATATTAAATTTTATTGCCAAAAAATAATGTGAAAATTATTTTTAGCTTAGCCTTTCAAAAGCAGAAAGCAAAAATATGTATATTCATTAGGGTCAAATTGTAATTTCTTACGGAAATTTGTTTTTGAATCTCATTTTCATAAATAACTTGCCATGAATGTAGCACAATATATTTTATTACAAATTATGATTTTCTAATTCTTAAATTATTGTTTACTAGCAGTACCCGCACAGCTTTGTCCGTAGTAGAAAACTTGAAAGGTCTTTTGGTTCGCCTGTATATTTACAAATAATGTATGGTGAATTTCTCGCCAATTGGCTTGCGCATGTTACGGTTCCACGTTATGATAACTTGGTCATTTACTCGTCCATCTTATGATAATTTTGCTCAGGAAAATGTTTTTAAAATTTGAATAGAAAAAGAACAAAATCGAATTTTCGAAAAATCGCTGCAAGGTGCGCACCCCAATGCTACAAGCTAACTTTGTGCCAAATTTTATGAAAATCGGCCGAACGGTCTAGGCGCAATTCGACATCCAGACATCCAGAGAGACTTTCAGCTTCATTATTAGTAAAGATTAATTAGTTTTTTAGTTTTTACAGGAAGTAAAAAGGCTTTTTTTCAATGAAATACGAAGCATTTTAGTTTAGAAAGACAGCTATTAAACAAAAAAGAAAAGGCTAGCTAGCACAACTTTCACTTATTGAAATGCAAAATCTACTGAAACAAAATCTACAAAAACCCGACACCAAATCTGATGAACAACGTTTCTTTAGTCAAATACATCTAAAAAAATTTCCTTTGGTAAAGTCAAAAAAAGTTTTAAACCAAACTAGGTTTCATCTCATAAAGAACTCTCCCCAGTTTTACCACAGCCTCGTTCACATTACGCATACTTTTGTTGAGTGATTTGCAACTTTTGCCCCTAAATCTTTAGCAGTGGAACCTGTCTCTAAATTCAGAATTCGCTCATAAAAATTCAAACCTCCAATCAGTTCATCAACAGGGGACTCTATTTCCACCGCTGTATGGCAGCGTCTATCACATCAGCGAATAAAATATGCAGTTTGGATTCTTCCCGGAATTTTAAAAACTGTAGATGTGTTAAAAGAAATTTCAGTTGTCTAACAGAAGCCAAAGCGAACTTTTGAATACTTTAGAATAAAGTTTGCATTCATTTGAAATCTTGTGTCTTGAAGAAGAGGTTTGGTGTTTTGCAAATGTGTCAGAAAAAAAAGTTTTATAAAATAAATAGAAGTAGAGACTAAATGCTTGTGTTGCAAAAGATTTAAAATTGAATTTTATAAAATCAAACCCTGCCACATAACAATTGTTCCTAACTATTTATTTACCTTGCCTGTAAATAAGGTGGGGGAAAAAAATTGAACATGTTAGATATTATTACTGCGTTTTGTAAATTTGTCCTCTGCAGTGCTTCATACACATTTTTTTTTTAATCCGCTGCAATTAACTTTATTTGTGACTAGCGGTATCCGCACGGGCTTGCCCGTAGTAGAAAACTAAAAGGTCATTTGGTTTGCCTGTATGTTTACAAATAATAATTGAAGAATTTCAGCCAATCTGCTATGTTAATTTGCTACTCCGTGTTATGGAAATTTGCTCATCCGTGTTATGATAATTTACTCGTTCAAGGTAATTCGCTTAATAAAATTGTCTTAAAAATGGAATAGTAAAAGAATAAAATCGAATATTCGAAAAATCGTCCGAAGTGCTCACCCTTATTCTACGAACCAATTCTGTGCCAAATTTCATGAAAGTCAGCGAACGGTCTAGGCGCTATATGCGTAACAGAGATCAAGACATCCAGAGGTCTAGACTTACAGCTTTAATATTAGTAAAGATACTTTATGTTGAATATATAGTCTGCGATATACTTTGGTTTTGAAATAGCATCGGGAAAAAGAAACAAAATGAAATGAAAGAGCATCTAGCATTCAGGTTTTTGTATTAATTTAAATTTTGAAACTATTAACTCAAATTATGCTTTTTGCAATCACGAATCGCAATAGGACCCTATTCGTTGGGCTCCTTGCTTATACAAATGGCTCCTATCACAACTATGATTGCAACAAACATAAGGAACGAAGATGAAGAGCTAGAGGATGGTCAGTCCCATGGGAGGTGCTTCTATCTGACACAAAAAAAAGAGCATTAGTGAGATTTCGTTACTCCAGTAGGTCCTTTATCTTAACAAGAAGTTCAGTCTAGAACTAAACGAGCCTACTTTCCCGTATGCCCAGACTACTTTCTAGTACCTGATCAATATTCTGAAAAATAGCTAAAATCGCAAATTGTTTCAAACATATTTTTTAAATATTTTAAGCTGATTTCTAGAAATAAAATATTCCTCACTTATCTTAAAAATTAGATGCGTGAAAAAAAAAAAAAAAAAAAAACTAACAAATGAAATCGCAGCACCTTTTAAACAAAGCAGCTAATACACTTTTTTCCATAAATTTTTTTTTAACTGCTTTCAAAACGTAAGAATAATAAATAAAATTAATAAGCTCATTAAAATAAATACATCATATCAAAAATAAATAAATAAATAAAAATCTTTTCTTTTTCCCCTGCTGCCAAAAATATTTTTTTTAATGAATTAATGCACTTAGCAAAATAAATAAAAATAATAAAATGTCAACTTAAAGAAATAATTTTCATTGTCAAAAAAAAAGAAAAAAAATCGTCTGCGGATATCTTTATGTAGAAACATAAATGACTTCGAGTTTATCTGTCGAAAACTAATTACCTAAATTAAAACTTTAGCGTGAAAATAAAAACAAGTCATATCAATAATAATAATTTCTTAGTTAAAAACCATAGCTGCTGAGTCGGAGTCAATCTCACTTTGGTATAAAGGAGTCGGAGTCGAATATCCAAGAATCGGAGTCAGTCATTTGTCCTCCGTGTATAAATTTTTGCCAAAATTAGGAAGTCAGAGAAGAAGTCGGGGAGTCGGAGTCCGATTAATTGTCGGGCACAGGAGTCGGAGTCAGGTGCTCCTAAATTCTAGGAGTCGGAGTCTGAGTTCGGCGTCAAGAGCTACAGTCGAGTCCCGACTTACGCGAGGGGTGCGTTCCAAGACTCCTCGCGTAAGTTGAAATTTCGCGTTGTGGAAAAATATATGCATAAAATTTTTTTAAAGCATACCAAATACTTTTAGGCACTTATAAACACCCCTCAAACTGCTCTAAAGCATTCCTTAACCATTACAGTTTCTTTCATAAAGAACTGAACTTTTACTGTATTTAAAAAATAAAAAACTGTTATTCAACATGAAATACTTAGGGTGCACAAAATGAATGACTAATGGGAATAAAAGATATAAAATAAAACAACACGGTATGCACTGCATGCAGTAAAATTAAAAGGATGCACAAAATGGTAGTGTACAGTAGATACAGTAGCAATATTTACGAGTTAAAAAATGAGGATACTAGTGATGATTTATGCTCCAAGATCAGATCGTTATTCTTATCTAATACATTTTTAAATACGCTTCACCTTTTACTTAAAACGTTTCAATTTGTGGCTAAATCTCCTCTACCTGATATTTTTATTAATCCACAATGCAAGAGCGCGCGTAGCTTCCATTTTAATAATTTTTACTTTACTCGACTGCTCTGCAAGCTTCAATATTGAAACTAAGTTCTAAACTTTTACGGACATCTTTTTGTTTTGACTTTTAATTGTACATATGGAAGATTCACTAATACTTATAGTCGCGCTACCTTCGACGTTTTGTAATTGTCCAAGCATATGGAGAATCTTAGCCTTTTTAAATTTTTTTATCAGAAACATTCTTTTTCTTCACATTTTCAAACTTTAGATGAAAGTGACACTAAGGTGCCATTATGGTTATTTGATGCACTAGACTAGTTTGGCGTGGGAACTTTGGCTGTCAGTGATGCTCAAAAGGACGTGCGTAATAACATTCACCGAATCAATATTTAGTAGCCAATAACGGAGCTGATACTTCCAAAAAAAAAAAAATTCATGTTGAGGGCGAAAAATTCGCGTTAGCTCTAAGATTCGTTACTCGTGAAAAATTCGCATTATAGCCATTTCGCGCAAGTCGGATCGCGTTGTAGCGAGAGTCGACTGTATATCCAACAAAATTTGTTTGAAGTAAATCCGCCTTCAAGTACGGAATCTACATTGACTTTCAGTTTCCCCGTAGGCGCGAATGTTAAGGGATTTGAACTGTTCAAAATTGAACGGAAAATTGTTCAAATCAAAAGGATATTTTATATACAAGTTTTTCATCAAAAGCTTTTTCCAACAAAGTTCGTTTGAAGCAAATTCGCCTCACAGTTCGGAATTGCCTTGAATTTCCCCGAAGGTGCTAATGTTAAGTTTTTTTGAACTGTTCAAAATTGAACGAAAAATAGTTCAAATTAAAAAAATGAAAAATAGGAATGAGGTGTCCTCGCCGAGATCTTTCGAACAAAAAAAAATTGTTCGCAATCGGACTATTTACTCAAAAGTTATTAGGGGGGACAGACAGACAGACATTTTTCCCCATCTCAATACCCTACTTTCCAATTTTTAATTCTTCGATATTTATTTAATTATTTTATTTATTTTTGACTTTTTTTTATTTTTGCGATATTTTTAAGATGCATTAAGCCTTCTTTCATTTTTTTTTTCTTCTTTTTCTGACTTTTACTGGGAAAGTAGGCTAAAAACAAGACCCAATCTCAACTTTCTGAGTGGAATTTCGAGTTTGTCGAAAAAAATATTTTGGAAATATCTTATTTCTGAGCGCAATGCATTTTTGGTGTTGGATAGTTTTACTAATGCACAAACCATTCATACTTTATACTAAAGGAGAACATATAAAAATTATGTATGATCAGTATGAGTAACTCATAAATATTGATAAGCAAAATTCAAAACTGTTGGAAATGATTTCTGCTATTTCCGTGAAAATGGCCCGATTGTATAGTTCCTTCAGCTGAAAACTCGGCTAAGAAATTAAAGTAAAATAAAAGTTCAATTTTCTACAACTAAAAAAGATTAACTGAAGCTTCTTTTCGTAAGCAAAAATGTTCTTGGTTGAACTTCACATTACTCTTTCTCCATTGGAATATATCCAACAAATAATATATTAGATAATATATTTATTTCTGATTATAACTTTCTGACGTAAACTAACAAAATATTCTCATCCGCGCTCAGTATTAATTGAAGCATTGATTTTCTTTTGGTGGACTACATTAAAAGATGTACGTGCCGTGGAATATAAAATAGCTCTTAACATCGAATCTAAGAGTCTTCAAAACAAATAAGTCATAATAAAATATTAAATCGCCTTTCATAATTAATAAAAGCAAACAGACGTAAGATAAAAAATATGACTATTTTTAAGAATGACTACACCCTTTATTGTCTTTGACAGCTACAAAAATGGAAGAAAGCAGCTTTGAAAATTAGAAGTTATTTAGTTAGAATAGAGATACTGTATACAAGGCGGTGCAAAAGGTACGGAACAAAAGAACCTGATGTTTTCATTTTAAATAAATACTCTCCAAAGTATTGTAATTAATAGAAATAACGTTTTCGTCAAAGACAATTAATAATTGGTAATTAAATTGACGCTTCAGCGATAACGAAAATGAATTTTCTTTATGTTTTTGTTAATATTAAGTAGTTTCGATATCATTTTGTAATTTCGCTTGTATTCATTAATTATATGCTTCATGTAATGAGGATTTTATATTGTTTTTTCTAAACTTCTTCCCTTAAATTACATTTTAATTATTTTAGTTTTATAACAAACAATAGGATGAATGTTGAATTTTTATTATTAATGAAACATTATGAAAAGCAAGTCGTTTTAATTCTAGCAAATACAAAATAATATTTAGTGGATCACTGTGAAGTTTTATTTTATATAATTAGTGTACTTATGAATAAATTAGTGAATTATTTCCTAATATAAAATTAAAAAAATAACTATTTAATATGATTTAAGCTAATGATATACTGCAAAAATAACATCATGTTAAAAGTAATTTATTGCATTTCCTGTAAAAATCAAGAACTTTTCTGTTTTAATGAAATTAATTTTAAAAAGCATTCTATTTTAGAGAAATGTATGGTTATTAATATTTTCTGAAAAGTCATAATTTATGCTTTATACCACTTTTAAAAAAAGGACTTGAATGACATCCTCATATAAATAACAGCCGATAATAAAGTAACCCGCGTGTTTCAACATGAAACTCGCGCCACGACATGATAATTCGAAAATATGTTTTAGTAATGCTTAACATGCATGGAAAGACTTTATTGTGACAATGCTGAACTCGATCCGGCAACTTAACAGTTTTTAGGAAAACGAAGGAACCAAAACAATTCGCAACTCCAATAAACTACAGGGGGCGCTGCAGCCACTGTTTAATGGCGGATGAAAAAGGTAAAACAAGCGAAAGCCGTACGCTTTGTGAATGACAGTAATTTTTCATCGTGTTTGTGGGAAGCTTTCTTTTCTATTTTTCTGAAATTACATTACACCATAAACTGTCTGAAGCCTGTAATTTACCCCAAAGAAAACAATTGGAATGGACTGTGTAACCTTTTTCGTTTGTATTGTTAATCACCGCAAGGTAGCGCATTGGAGCTTTTGAATTGTGAATTGACGCTATTTATTGGAGTTTAGGGTTAATCCACTGGTGTTAGGGTTAAAATTTCAACTATCAAAATATTATCAAACAGACAATTATTCGTTCAAAGGTAGAAACAATTTTCACCCGTCATACCATGACGGACGACTTTCTAGTTTTTAAATAAAGCCCGTGCTATCACTGTGCTTTAAACAAATACCTAAAGTTAAAGGAAATTTGAAGGCATTCATCTTTTGTTAGAACAAACATTAAAACCCCGTCATTTTTTTTTATTAATAAGGAACTCGTATTATCATGATAACAGTCAATCGAAAATATTGTATCTCCTAAAGCATAAAATTTATGCTGTATCATATATCGGTTGTAGTACAAATGGTCTGAACGTTCTTATTATCTACACAAATGTGCATATTTTACGTAGGCTGAATTGAAAATCTGAAAAAATAATAATTTTTGCTGTAATTTGTGTATTCATTTATATTTCATAAGAATTAATCCAGGAATTATAATTTTGTCTACTAAAAGTTGCGAATGGCTGCCTTATGCTGATACTGCGGGATGTAAAACTCCTGTTTTATTTTTAATGTAGTCAACTTAGGCATACATTTTCAAGCAAAAACAAAAATTTTGTTTACAGTATTAAAATATCTAATATTTTTTATGCTTTAAAAAAAAAAAAAAAAAAAAAAAAAAAAAAAAAAAAACCTGCATCATTAAGAGAGAGAAGTAACCTTGTAGGTTTATCTCCCTAATCTATCCTATCTCCCCTATCTATCATAATTAATTTCGGAACATATTAATACGTTATTTATTACCCTACGCAAAAAACTTTTCAAGTTATCGTAAAAATGCGTAACCTTTCCCCGTGGATATTTATGTTAACAGCAGCTTCTTTTTCTCAGGTGCCGATTTCTCGTTTTGCGTGCATGATATTTCGAAAAGTTTCCTATATATTTTCGTAAAACTTTTAATGCATGTTTGTCTGGTTTATTTTTATGATCTGAACCTAAATTTATTTATTTTTTTAAAACTATTTATTTATTTATTTTTTTAATTTTATATGTTAATATGAAAATTTTCCAAAATTTTGAACAAAAATATTTTCTGTTTAATATCAACTTTCATTTTTAGTTAAAATTTAGGTTCAGATAATAAAAATAAACAAGATAAACATGCGTGAAAAGTTTTACGGAAATATATAAGAAACGTTTTGAGATATCACGCACGCAAAACAAGAAACCGGCACCTGAGAAAAATAAGCTTAAACAGTTGCAGTTAACATAAATCTCTATGGAGAAAGTTTATGCATTTTTTACGATAAATATGGTATCTGGCAATAAATATGGTATCAAATTCTTCAGAATTAAACATGCATAACATATATTTTTTTCAGAAAGTCGAAATTTTGAAGGTTAAAGGTCCTTAAAATGGGTTCTGAAAAATGAACAATTGTGCTCATCAAGACGAATAATTAACTATGGAGCCTAAGGTCGCCTACCATTCTCTGCGCACAATTCCTTCATTATTTTAGTACAAATGTTAATAATGTTAATAAATGGTTACAGCTTCGTTTATGTCTTTGTTTATGTCTTCGTTTCCGCGGTTGACAGTTTGATTTGAAAATTGCAATCAGCATTTTTTTTCTTCAACTAATTATAGCATCTGTGTGTATATCAGAGTGCGACTCTGTGGCCCATAGTAAATATAATTTGACCAGATGGACACAATTAATTCTGTCAGTTCCACTAGATAAGTGCGATCACATCTCTTAGTTCGACTTAACGAATGCGATCTCATCTCTTATTTTGACAACATCGTTTAAGCATTATATATTGTACTTTAAGTGCTTTACAGTGGAATTTCATCCATGGAAAATGTGTGGGGAAGTTTTCGGAACTTTTTTGAAGTCTGAGAGTAGAGTAAAATTTAACTAAGATGAACGCATTAGTTTTTCTTTCAAGGAAAAAGAAGTTCTGGATGCTAAGCATCTAAGCAGCATACCGCACGTCGGTAAAAACAAAAAAAAAAAAAAAAAACTCGAATTTGAAAATAAAATCTCTGTCATATATAAAAAATTATTAAATAAAAACAAAAAACCCGACTGCGTAAAAACCAAAAAAACTAAAAAGAAGAATGTATAAACCCAGTAGTTTAGAATGTATTAAGTACTACTGAATAACTACGCCGTTGAAATAGTTTTATAACCGTACACAGATAAGACAAATCATAAATTCAAAAGCAGAATAGAAGGATCAACATTCGGGGCCCGTTCAGGGCCTAATTAAGATATCAAGGGGCCCTAGGCCAAATACTTTTTTGGGGCCCCCTGTATTCAAACTTTATAACTTTATCCATTGGCTGAAACAATTTTAACCATTGACTAAAGTTAATTTCAGCCATTTAGGGGCCTCTAAATATCGGGGGTCCTAGGCCTGGTCCTAGTTGGCCTATTCAGTAATCAGGCCCTGGGCCCGTTCCTTTCTGATTCAAGGAACCTCGTAAAATTTGAATGGGCCCCGACTGTTGATCCTTCTATTCTGCTTTTGAATTTATGATTTGTCTTATCTGTGTACGGTTATAAAACTATTTCAACGGTGTAGTTATTCAGTAGTACTTAATACATTCTAAACTACCGGGTTTATACATTTTTCTTTTTAGTTTTTTTGGTTTTTACGCAGTCGGATTTTTTGTTTTACATTTTTTAGTTAGTTTTTATTGACTTAGTTATTATGATTACAAGACGGTACACTTCGCAACCTTGTCATTTCTTTGAGAGAGTTTGTTTGTATCGTGAGGTTTATTAAGTAACTTGCGGTGGTCTAAACTACTGATAATTAGTCCCTCTAGGGACCTAACTCGGCTTAAAGCTACATGTGCTTGACCTTCGGCAAAAATGCGCGAACATAAGTCAACCACAGCACAGCTATATAAACACCCTGTATAACTCATGATGACGCGAAATCGGAAACCTCCCGTCTGTCAAATCTTTCTCGCAAAACTAAAAAAGCCTCTCAAGAAAGTACACGTCGCGAAACTCAGTCCCTTGAATCAAGGCAAAAACAAATGCAACATGTTAGAGTTGAAAATCGAATTAGTAGACTTTCTTTCTTTTGGTGGTTATTGCAGGGGTTTATTTTGATGAGGACTACAATCTGAGTGGCTTGCCTTCGTTACGCATATATTTTTTATTACAGTACAAAATACATATGAAGAACACATGAAAGAATTTTCATCAGAAAGAGGGGAAAAGTACGTCCGGAGCGAGGGTGTCTTGACCCACCGCCTCTAGTGGGAGAAGCAATCGCTTAGACCACTCGGCCACTGAGACCCTCAATTAGTAGACTTAGTAAACAAAAAATTCAGGCAGTGAAAACTACCTACATTTGTCGCACGCAGGTAGCGTGCGACACAGTGTGCTACACCCAGCGCGCGCCGATCTCAACTGACAAAATGGCAACTGTTTTTTTTTTGAAATGGTACTTTTGATTACTGTCATGTGTTTAGTGACACTCCCAAGGTTAAGAAAAATCGATTGACGTAAGAATTACCAAAATTGGCCAAGGCTTTTAGCCTGTAGAACGCCACATAGGAACAGACATACATACATAGACTGATAAACACATTACCCTCCTTTGCGTCTTGCACGCACAGTCGGGTAAAAATAAAACTAACAGACCTTTTTTACTCTAATTTTACGTGGAAATGAATACTAAATCTAAGTGATTTAATCAAGTGTCTGCTAGAGCAAGTATTCTAAAATGTTCCACGGTTAGAACAAAAATTTTAACGCAAAGAATCCTCAGATGGCAACCATCTTGTAATTTAGGTGTCAAACTTAGACAAACTTTTCGGGGCCGGAGGGGCTCGGGTTCGATCCCCGCTGGTCGAAGACCCACCGTCGTCATTAAAGGGGACTGGGCGACGTTAAATATGCTCGTGGTCTCAATGTCCTCCAAGTGAAACGATACCTCTGGGGGTGCTAGTATCAGGTAGCTATTAGCTCTTGAACTACTTCTAAATTCTCATTAACTGTTCGATCCGGTGATGGTGCTGCCATCTATCGGTATATAAAATAATGGAGGCAAGGCACTTAGTATGCAGTCCTCGACATAAATACAGTTGAAGTCAGTTGTGACTCTTGAATAGAATAGAATAGAATAGACAAACTTTGAAATCTTGTGGTACTGTTTATAGAACACGTTGGAGCTGTTTTTGTAGCAGGTAAGTTTAGCCTGCTGCATAAACAGCTCATACAGGACACTAAAAATACGTTTACAGCCAAAATCATGTTTACTCAGGTAAGTATTTGACCGTTCAATCGTTCTATATGCAGTATGTCTGATGTTTCAATCAACACGAAATTTTCATTACATTAGGGGATTTATTTTATTGGTATCGGAAAATTGATAGATCCCCTATCAATATTTGTTTCACCACAATTTAAACATCTCAGATTTCTAAATGCTATGGCATAAATTTAATATTTTCCATGCAACTTTATAGAATCGTTTCGTGTATCGTATCATGGTATTGATCATTTTTATACATTTTTCATAATATTGCTTACGTAGAATGTTGACATATTGAATGCAACTAATTAATAATCAACTAAAATGTCACAAATTTAGCACAAAACAACTATTTTTATTATGCAGCATTGTAAAAATAGTTATTTTGCGTACCATAACATTTTCTTATGTTTGCATCATTGATGTAGTATAGAAAAAAACACCTCCTTGTTATCATTCTTGGTGACAAACACGGCATTCTAGAGTACGTTGTAACGTTAGAAAATGTGTGCTAGTTTTATGTATATCTTTTTTTTTTAGTCCTTTAAGTATTTACAGTTAAGCAGTGTTATAGTGTCGCTAAAACGGGGAAAATTCACTTTTTAACTATGCAAATGAACAATTCAGCTAAAATTTTGGATATCGCTGTGAAACTTTATCCTTATTAATTTATCAATCACATAAAATTTTATCTCAGATCATGTGCTTTTTAAATGACATGTTTTTTGAGCAGTCACATTGCTTATTGTTCTCATTTAACTGTTTTGAATTCCTATGATTTATTCTCCCCCCCCCCGGCCCGCCCCTGCAGCACTACCGTCCCCTCCCGATGCTGCTCCTCTAGCGAAAATCTTCTACAGGTTGCTCCCATAACCTACACACACATGCATACATACATACACCTACACACACAAATACACATACACACACTTACACACATGCCTGCACACAGACACAAACTTCTACATACACACACCTAAACACACAAACACACAAAAATACACATTCACACATGCCTGCACACAGGCACAAACACACACGCCTAAATACACACACATACTCGTAATTGCGAAAAACATAATTTGAACTCCAGCTGTACAAATTCAAATTAATTTTTATTTTTTTTTTCTTTTGAGTTAATTTACACTTTTATGCATCAAAGGCGCTGAATTCGATGGTGGGGTCTACTTTTTCGCATTTTACATTTTACACGCGATTGAAATATAGCATATAATGGTATGCTTCAATGGCGTAAGTCTCGATGTTTCGGATAGGATCTGGAAATTTTTCATGCACCTTTAAGACAAATTACAGCTAACATTAAATTTTACGACTATTTTTGTAAAAGTATGGAGCCTGTTGATAATCCTAGTATGGATAGTAATTTATGCAGTGCTAGTATTCTTTGGTACGGAGATTATGACTTGGAATTTGTTGGTAATCCTAGTTTGTTATTAATTTATGTGGTACGAGTATGCTTTGGTACTGGGTTGAATATGTTTGTCCCATCGAGAGTAATAAAGTTTTAATTGGTTATTTCAAGAGAAGTTTTGATACACCGTTTCCGAATTGTTTCATGTCGTACCTGGAGTTTCTGGTATATGGGATGGGTCGTGGATGCTGAATTTCTCATCCTTTGCCAAACCTTATCCAAATGCTCTCTTGTGGACCACTACGGGGAGAAGAGAGGCTCTTTGGGATCTTTTGCCTTCCGCAACAGCTACTTTTCTTATTCTTTATTCTTATTGAGCAATCACGATTGCTTATTGCTTTCATTTGACTGTTTTTGGCGTCCTATCATTTTATTTTCCCACCGCCACCCTCCGCACCATCACCGTCGACCGGCTCCTCACGATGCTGCTCCTTTAGCGAAAACCGTCTCCAGGTTGCATCCATGTCTTACACACGCACGCGCATACATACACAGTTACAAACACATACACATACACACACATGCACCTACACACACAAACACACACGCATATATACAGACACACATACACACAACTACCCACACAATTATGTCAGCACACAGACACAAACACACATGCCTACACACATATACACATACCCCCTACACATAGACACACATACCCCTAACACACAAACACACACGCCTACATACACACACTCGTGATTGCGAAAAACATAATTTGAATTCAAGAGGTCAAAATTCAAATTAATTTTTCTTTTTTTTTAAATTAATTTATTTATTTTGTTTTTTGCTCGTTCTCCAGGCAAGTGTTTGTGTCTGTTGCTACAGCTGTCTTTCAATCTTGCAATTACAATTTTAAAAATTATTAAATAAATGAATAAATTCAGTAAGTTAACGCCCTATAGCCGGGGCTAAGGCAGACATACATAAAATACACCGCCAGTTCAGTCAATTCCAGCCGAGGACTGCAGTTTCGGGCTTATTAGCACTCATCAGCCTGGCGTAGGAAGTGACTGAGCTGGAGGTGGAAAACCTCTTAAGGAAGCCAAGAGTGCCAAACAAACTGGTATCTAATATAGAATTAGCACTGACCAGATTCAATTGAATTTTTATTAATTCTATATTAGCTACCAATTTGTTTGGCGCTCTTAGCTTCCTTAAGAGTTTTTCCACCTCTAGCTCAGTCACTTCCTATGCCAGGCTGATGAGTGCTAATAAGCACAAAACTGCAGTCCTCGGCTGGAATGACTGAGCTGGCGATGTATTTCAAGTAAATGGAAAAAATATTTTCATTAAGTTGTAACATGGCTGAATGAAGCAATAAAAAATAAATAAATAATACAGAAATTTATTATCTATATACATGGCATTATTAATATGCATAGGTTTATATGTATATATATTTTTTTATTTAGAGTCCACATATGACTGCATCAATTTATGACCGGCCAGGTGAAAAAATGTTCTGTCTTAAAACAAAAATTATCGTTTACTTTCCTCAGAAGCCAAATGTTTTACCCATTCCACTGTTCCCAAGACATTCGAAACATTCAAACGAACATTTTCAACCGTCGAAACAATTGTTATTTATTTATTTGCAGGAGAAAATTTTTACCACCCGACTCATAATGTCTTTTGAAAATTGAAGAGCGTCCCAAAAGTTTAATAGGCAAAGTTTATTTGCATTTCCTCGACATTCCTTTTAAATAAATGACTGACATTTGCATGCGAAATTCGATAAAATCAGAATATTACCAAGTAACGAAATCAGCGGAATGGAATAAACGGAATGGTTCAATCTCTTGTCCTCTCCTCAAAGTGGTCCTCGAGCAAAGAATGTGATAATCTTTAATAAGATCTGGTGAAGTTCGTCTCTCTCTCTTTCTTTTTTTTTCTGCTGGAAGAAGATGAGACGAAACGCAGAGAGCGAGTTGGTCGGATGAAAGTTGTCAGACATTTAGGTCACGTGCCCTTTAAAAAAGAAGTCTTCGTTTTCCGAAGGGGGTGAGCTGCAAATTGAAGGATGGGACTTGAAGATTCGAACAGGGGGTTTATATAGTGAATTCAAATGAATGTAATTTTTTTAGTTGGATTCAAAAACTTACTTTTTAATCAAACGGCATGTCAAAAGTCTCGGACATGTATGAAAAAACTGACGCGGTACTTTGATACAAATAAATTACATTTGAAAACTTTTCATTGAAAAAAGGCCCTCGTCTCTGCTTTGATCTGCACCCAAAAGAAATGTCTTCACGCAAATAATTTTCTGGAAAACAAACCGGAAAAAAATGGTGTGCTTAAATAACGTTAATGTATTCAGATTTCAAGCTAAGCTTGACCACATTTCCTTTTATTTGATAAAACAATGTGGTCAAAATGCTAATTAGTTTTAATATAAGGTTGTTTTTTTCTTAACGATGTTTGCTAATTATGTATGAAACAAAAAAATCTTCTAAAAACCATGTTTCAAACAATAAAAAAGTTCTACAACTAATGTAAATGTTTTAATAATTATTAGAAATGAAAAAAAAAGACAAAAACAATTAGTGTCTGTCGGCTATTTAAAAGGAATTATTGGGTATTGACCTTCTTTTTTTTTTTTTACGTTTCTCAAAATAATAGAAAAACAGAATTTAAGTTACGATATTTCATAATCAAAGTAATGTAAATTTCAAAACAGTTAATAGTAAGATGACAACCGTTTTTTTAAGCATGTTTACACCTGATGGTACATTTTTTTTTAATTTCCATTTGTTGATTTTTGGGCTGAGGTTGAACTGCATGATTGATATGCATTGTAAATAATATTTTACTTTTTTAATACAGCCGGCTAAAAATACGTAACAAAACACACAATATAAAACACATTAGTAGAAAATGAGCAAAGTTCTCTCGCTTCCCGTAGCTGCGCATAGAATAGCAAGAAGCTACAAACGGATAAGTTACTGTGTCGCAAATCGTTGCTCAGGTTGTACCACGTGGAGGTGAATTCCTCCCCAATCAATAGGGAAGTTTTTGATTTTTCAATTTTATTTTTATATGATAGAGTAACATGTATGAACATCATAGGTGAAAAAAATTTTGCGATACGATAAGTAGTTTTTTTTAAATTAATTTTTTAAGTTAAAGCGCTTGTGACGTCAAATGGCATAGGAAGTGACGTCATGCGCTCTTCCGGTAGGGGAGAAGCCGAAGGTCACGCATTCGACTTCGAAGACGAAACGTAGAAGGCTTATCTCCTCGCGTTTAACTCCTCGCGTTTCTGGAACATTAAACCTCTCATCCTCTCGGAAATATTGGAATATCATCATTGATGTTACATGAGGAAGATTAGATTGTGCTTTAACGAATCCGGCCTCCATAGTATGTTCAAAAGGATTATTGAATTTCTAAAAAATATGAATATCAGCGTGCTCAAAATGTCCCTAGCGAAAACAAGGGATCTTCGGCGGAAGGCTGCCCATTCGCGCCCTGTGACGTAGGCTGTGATTTTTTTTAAATGTCTCCTTTACTTTGGTTAATCAAATGAAGATTTAGTATTTTGTAAAATTAAAAGGTTAATTGAAAAGAATCTTTATTTTTTACTCTAATGTCTTTTTCTTTAATACTTATATGTTTTGTAATGAAGTAGTTAATATTTGTTTAGTATATATTTAGCGACCAAGGCAAAAAAAATCTCCTATACCACCTGTGAGTAAAAACACAAATCAGTAACTTAGTATAAATTCCCTAAGTAACTATTTGTCAATGTTTACAAACATAACTATTTTTAGTACTTTCAAGTATACCTCGAGAACAAGGTATTTCAAACTACCAGTTATAGAACAAATGAAGAGGAAATTGCCCATACGTATCCGGTTGCCAGCACTTCTGTTTATTTCAGAAGCAATTAATGCATCCACCAACAACGCGGGCCACGTGCTTTTTGAAGAAAAAAGTCTGCCGTGTTGGCGTGGAGTATTTTGGCAGACGATCAGGGGCGGGAGGAGAGGCGTTATGGAAGCAAAATCCAAGCCCGCGACAGATTTATTCCTTGAGGATATTCTTGCTCACTTAAGTGAGGGATTTTTGTCGTCCCATAAAGATACCGTCATGTGAAGGTAAGTTGAATATATTTGTGTTTTCTAGATGATAATTGTGTCTGACAAGTAATATTTCGCTTAGGGCATTCATTTTAGTTAATGTTTACCAAGAAAACTTCATCTGTTTCTTTTCCCTTTTGTTAAATTTATTTCGTTGCCATTAAAAAAACAATAGATAGCGCAGCCGATAATTAAATAAAATAATAAAAATAATTACAAAGCATTGCAGGCGATAATTTAATTCTCAACTCCAATAAACTATAGGGGGCGCTGCAGTTACTGTCTAATGGCGGATGAAAAGGTACAACAAACAAATGCCGCAACTTATAACTTGCTTTGACGCTTAATGAAGGGCCGGAATTTTTCATCGTGTTTGTGGGACGCTTTCTTTGCTATTCTTCTGAAACTACGTTGCACCATAAACTGTCTGAAGTCTGTAATTTAGTCCAAAGGAAACACGTGGAATGGAATGTTTTACCTTTTTCTTTAGTATTGTTAATCACCGCAAGGTAGCGTATTCGAGCTCTGGAGTTGCAAGTTATACAATAACAATAAATTTAAAACATCGCAGAAGATAATTAAATAAAAAAAAAATAGGTATAAAACATTGCAGACGATCAATTTACAAAAAAAAACAGTATTAGTATCTTTTTTTAGCAATATTATTTTAATTTCCATTAATTTTGAAACTTCTTCATACATTGTACAACGAATTACTCTAATCTAGCAAGCATCGCTTATTTGCCCCAATTCTTTATTAAGATATGTTGAAAATTATCTTTATATTTTCTATTGTCTTGTAAAAAGATCAATGTAATTCCATAAGAGAAAAATGCTATGAGACATTTGTTACTTTATGTAAGCTGACGACTCCAGATTTTCTATAAGTGCTTTTTCCTAGTATTTGGTCCACAACTCCTCCCAAAGTTTAGTTTAAAACATTATCTCTTTCTCTCTCTTTCTCTCCTTTTCTGTTTTCTAAAGAGTAATTCTAGTAAACTCTCATTTGTGGTTGATAGTTATGAAAACTGAAATTAACAGGATTTATAAGTGACAAAAAAAATTACTATTTATCAGATTGATTATTAAGACAAAGTTGCAAAGTACAAAGTCACAAAATTAGAATACACCTCCTAAAACATGCGAGTTCGTTGCTACTTTTTATATTTCTCGCGCTTTAAGCCAACATATATAATTTTCTGACATGAGAAAGCCACTTTCGATTTGCAGGCTAAACTAAAATGTATGCTTATGAAACTTTAACAAACGAAGTTTAGCAAGCAAAGCGAGCAGTGGGCGAAGGACCCTAATAAGTAAAAAAAATGAATTTAAATCGTATTTCCTTTCTCAAAAACCTTTCCTCATTTCAGAATCTAAACCAGAAGATAAATGCCATGTAATATCCCATGACGAGCAATTCGAAGCTAAAACTTCCTTGAATCTGGTAATACTTTAAAGAGATCTAAGAAGGGCAGAATTTGTGCTTCGATTGCTGCTTTGAGTTCTACAATCAACAGAAGAAAAAGGTGAGTCTTATTCTTTTTTTGAGCAATCACGATTGCTTATTGTTCTCACTTGACTGTTTTTGGCGTCCTATCATTTTATTTTCCCACCGCCACCCTCTGCAGCATCACCGGCGACCGGCTCCTCACGATGCTGCTTCTTAAGCGAAAGCCGTCTCCAGGTTGCGTCCATATCCTATACACACGCGCATACATACACAACTACACACACACGCACATATACACACACGCACATATACACACACGCACATATACACACACACGCACATATACACACGCACATATACACACACACGCACATATACACACACACGCACATATACACACACACGCACACACACATACACACACACGCACACACACAAACACATACACACACATACATAAACACGTATACACACACAAACCACATACACACACACGCATACATACAGACACCTACACATACACACACACAAAAACATACACACACATACACACAACTACCCACACATTCATGCTTGCACACAGACACAAACACATATGCCTACATACACATACACATACACCGCCTCTACACACACGAACACTCAAACACACAACTACCCACACCCTCATGCCTACACACACATACCCCCACACACACCCACGCCTACATACTCACACTCGTGATGGCGAAAAACATAATTTGAATTCAAGATGACAAAATTCAAATTATTATTTTTTATTTTTTTTATTTATTTATTTATTTTTTTAGCAATCACGGTTGCTTATTGTTTTCATTTGACCGTCCTTGATGCCCGGTTCCTTTTTCAACCCCACCCCCCTCTACAGGCGTGACTCCTCCCGGTATCCGCTGCTTATGGTCGGTGGCGTCCATGTCTCAGACACACGCACGCTCATCACACTCACACACATACACACACGCGCCTTTACACACATACACACACGCCAACGTACATGCACACATGTCTACGCACACACGCAAGCCTACAGCAAGCGAGTGGAGTAGTGACCAATGAGTAGGGTCCTGTCGCAACTCGTGATTGCGAAAAACATAATTTGAATTCAAAATTTCAAAATTCAAATTAGTTTTGAAAATTCGAAAGTTTTTTTTTTTTTTCTCAGCTACTATTACTAGTCAGTTCTGTTGCATTTGTATTAAGGATGCAAGTGTTTCTTTTCTTGGAACTGCAGACTGAATAACAGCTTTAGATTTCATTAATTTGAATTTTGAATTCAAAATTTCAAAATTCAAATTAATTTTGAAAATTCGAAAGTTTTTTTGTTTTTTTTTTTTTTTTCCTCAGCTACTATTACTAGTCAGTTCTGTTGCATTTGTATTAAGAATGCAAGGGTTTCTTTTCTTGGAACTGCAGACTGAATAACATCTTTAGCTTCATCATTTTAGTTTGCGATAGTTCTGTAATTGTAACCTTTCTCAACAACTAGAATGATTTGTATAGGCTTATTTGTCCACTTCCTGTGAAATGAAATAGTCAAAATATTTAAAACCTCTTTGCAAATAAATCAGTTATGTACAAGCCAGTGATACTTTATGATACACAAAAAAAGGGGGAAGTCAGTGGATGATAAATATGATTAGATGACGGAAATCAAGAAATTGATAAAAGAAATTCAAACTGGTCGGATATGATCTGTACTAGTTTTGATGGTTCCCACTTTTTTATTCCGTGGACCCCCCATCTAGGGCTAGTTTCAAAACTATCAAGGCAGTAAAATATTTACATTTGAAAGTTTCAAAACAGAGTGGAAGTAAAGATGATTGTTTACCTCAATGTGTTCTAAATCATCAGATAAAAGCAAAATGTATGGAAAAACCACTGGACAAATAAAATTTTACCCTTCAATGCGAAAGTTTACATTTATATGAAGAGTTTTAGATTACACTTAATATTGAATTTTTTAACGATTAACTTCAAACACATTTTGGACAATTGGCGTCATCGGGCAGGAGCCCAATGGTGCTGAATGCCACACCGAGTACACTCCAAGTACGTGCTTAAAGAATACATGGGTTCGAAAGTCCCAGGGTTGGTCACTAGAAAAGATCTCGGATGCAGGGTACTGGAGACCGTTCCTCCTCTTCAATAATATGCCGAAATGATGAAGGTCTCCAGTGATCCAGTTACCACGATTTACGACGGCTGGCTTAACCCCAATAAACCAATTAAAATTTTATGTGTAGGGGTCTCTTAAGTATAAAGTCGCGTTTGGATATTACAAAATTGAAAGCATTAGTTGATTGGTTATCTTTCAGGTAACCCCAACCTTAAATCTTCTCAATCATCATTGCAAACATTATGCCCACAAAATGGCATATAATGGCTCAAATGGGGATACGTGATCGAATTGAATGTAGAAAAAAACCGAAACGATTTTTCTTCTGCAAAAAGACAGAAAATAAAAACCCCTTTATTTTCCCAACTTTAAAACACAATTTTAAACCAAATTTTGGCGGAGTTTGCCTTTCTGTAAAGTCAAATCGTCTACTCTTGTTTGTAGTCAAGTATTATATTAGTAGTAGAACACATAGTTTGAAACAATGTTAGGTTTACTATAGCAGTTATAGAATGCTTAATTCTTGTATAACTTGCTTAAATTATATTTAAACTAATGGACCTTTAACTGCATCTCATTCACACGCAAATTTTTTCTTTCATTGATATGGACCCCTTGGAAGTTGACGTTGACACATGGACCATGGTGGTTCATGTGGGTCACTTTAGAATCTACTGGTTTAGAAGAGGCCATTGCATTCATAGCATGTTTATATTGATAAAAATCATTTTTCGTTTCAGGTCGTTTGGAAGACCAATCCCATGCAATATCCCATGACGACCCATTCGAAGCTAAAACCTACCAATTCAGATGGATAACAGAAGAGTCTCCTTCCACCACAAGTCCCTCACCAGCAAGATCCTCGACGGACAGCATGACGATGAGGACATCGCCCCTTCCAAAAGGAAAGGCAGGCCCCCCCTGGAGAAGCAATACTCCAGATCCTCCCTCCGAAGAGCGTCCATGGTCGGCAATCGCAAGGGAAGTGCGTCCATTAGGAAACTGTCCACGCACACCATAGCCTCCCGAGGGAATTGGGGGTCAAAGTGGGAGTTCTTGCTCTCCTGTGTTGGACTCTCCGTCGGCATCGGAAATGTCTGGAGGTTTCCATATTTGGCGTATGAGCATGGTGGAGGTAATTTTCCTTTCTGAAGTCTTACCTTTAAGAGTGAAAACACATATGTTGCTACTTAAAATACACCACCAGCTCAGTTATTCCATCCGAGGACTGCAGTTTCGTGCTTTTTAGCACTCAGCAACCCGGAATAGGAAACACATGAGTTGGTGCCGAAAATCATGTTAAGGGAGCCAAGAGAGCCAAACAAACTGGTAGCTAATGTAGAATTAGCACACCAGATGAGTGACCGCAGCAATGGTGCGGTTCAACTCAAAGATTGATGGCAAGGCATGGTATTTTGTAGTAAGTTACCGCCCTAAGCCAGGGCTAAGGCAGAAATACTTAATTTACACCACCAGCTCAGTTAGGTGAGTGCTAAAAAGCACGAAACTGCAGTCCTCGGATGGAATAACTGAGCTGGTGGTTTATTTTAAGTATTTCTGCCTTAGCCGTGGCTTAGGGCGGTAACTAACTACAAAATACATATGTTGCTATGTTGTAAAACTAGTGGTACCCGCGAGGCTTCGCCCGTAGTAGAAAATTAAAAGTTCATTTGAGGTACTGAGAAGCAAAGGGATGCAAATGGCAAAATCAAAAATTTGGAGATACACATGGTAGGTGAACCTGTCTAGAGATAAGAGATGGTACTAGTAGCCCTGGTAGGTGCTGCTGTACAGCATGATTTAGAAACAAAAATCAGTGAAAGCCTACCTAGGATCTGATCTTTAAACGCGTTTTACTCGAAACTTAAAATAGTCCACTTGCATCCCTTTGCTTCTCACTGCCTCATTTGGTTCACCTGTATATTTACAAATAATGGATGGTGAATTTGTCGCCAATTTGCTATGCTTACCCATGTTATGATTCCACGTTATGGTAATTTCGTAATTTACTGTTCCATGTTATGATAATTTGCTGGGTAAAATGTTCTTAAAATTGGAATAGAAAAAGAACAAATTCGAATTTTCGAAAAATCGCTTTGAATTTCACACCCCCATGCTACAAACTAATTTTGTGCCAAAATTTCATGAAAATCGGCCGAACGGTCTAGGCGCTATGCGCGTTACAGACATCCTACAGACATGCAGACAGAGAGACTTTCCGCTTTATTATTAGTAAGTAAAGATTACGTACATATTCAAAAATGTCACTTTTATTCACAAGTGTTTCCATTATTTTGATAACTACCTGTACATATTTCTTTTTATTAATGGATCTAATGTTTTGAATTTTTACTTTCTTCTATATCTAATATATAGAAGAAAGTATTGGATTCGTGCAAATTTTCGAATTTCGAATTTTGGCGGATTCGAACGTTTTGAGGTGTGCTGAGTCCATTTCGACTATTTTTGGAAAATGTCTGTCTGTCTGTGTGTATGTGTGTCACGTCTGTGTGTGACCAGTTTTTTGTGGCCGCTCTACAGCAAAAACTACCGCATGAAATCAAACGAAACTTGGTACACATATGTGCCCCTGTGTGAACTTGTGGCCATTGGTTTTTGGCGCGAATTCCTCCGAGGGGGGTGGAGCAATGGGACGTTTTTTGAGTTTTGCTCGATTGCTATTCCCCAGGAAGTAAATGGCGGAATCAGACAAAATTTGGTCCATATGTTGTCCCTAACAGGTACAGATCCTGATTCAATTTTGGTGTCAATAGCTCAAACGGGGGTTGAGCTATAGAACGTTTTTTGCCGTCAATTGTGACTGCTGTATCTCAAAGGGTATAAGAAATGATTCTATTTTGGTGTCAACAGCTAAAAAGGGAGTGGCGCAATCGAACGTTCTTTTTTTTTCATTGTGAGTGCCCTATCTCAAGAAGTAATGCTACGTTCTGGATGAAATTTGGAATAATTATGAATCCATATGTAAACAGGCGTTAGTTTAATTTTGGCGCCAATCGCTCCTGGGGGGGGGGGCTGATTTTTTTTTTATTTGTGTGAATAAAAATAGCTTTTTAATTGCAACAATAAGAAAGATAAATCGTAACAGACTGTCGTCTGCGTTCAGCTCGTGCTTTTAATTGCATGGAAACGATCCGAAATATTATCTCAATGATTTAAAATTTTTAACTGTTGCCATCTTGATTTTGTTAACAGATAAATGTTTGTAATTATTTTCAGCAAGGCTTTAAAAATAATTTTCAATTTTCATTCTTTGCTTTGCTTTTGAGATAAATCAGGAATTGGGATGGTCATCAAGTTTTGGCATGTGTAATTTTGTTTTCGTTGGGAATATTGCTTCCTCGTTAGGCATGGGGAGGGATCAGAATTATAAGAAAGATATAGAAGAAAGTTTCGTGATAGCCACAACATACTAGTTAAGATTGTAGTTGATAATGTTGAAATAATTATTGTAGGTGCTTTCCTGATACCGTACTTGCTGATGCTGCTACTAGCAGGGAAACCATTGTACTTCATGGAACTAGCTTTCGGACAATTCGGAGGTTTGGGTCCACTAGCTATATGGAACTGTTTGCCCATTGCTAAAGGTAAAACAAAGTCACATTTCATTTTCTGCTGTGTGTGCAAATCTTTTTAAAGCAAAAACAGTAATAAATTTTAGTGCTTGATTTAAAATGTGCTCTTTTAATTAAAGCTTTAATAATGTGCTCATGAGCAACAATATTGTTTCGCATTTTAAGCCGTATTTAATTAGTTTGTTTTTATCTATTTTTCAATTAATAGAAAGCAGCAATATTTTATTTCTTTTTTTTCCTTGCCATTAAAGAAATAATAAGAAAAGTGAAATACACCGCCAGCTCAGTCATTTCCAGCCTAGGACTGCAGTTTCGTGCTTATTAGCACTCATCAGCCCGGCATAGGAAAGTGACTGAGCTGGAGATGGAAAAACCTCTTAAGGAAGCCAAGAGTGCCAAACAAACTGGTAGCTAATACAGAATTAGCCAGGGCTAAGGCAGAAATACGTGAAATACACCGCCAGCTCAGTCATTTAGGACGGTAACTTACTGAATATACCTGCCTTGCCTTCAATCTTCAAGTTGAACCGAACCATTGTTTCGGTCACTCTTCTGGTCAGTGTTAATTCTGTATTAGATACCAGTTTGTTTGGCACTCTTGGCTTCCTTAAGAGGTTTTTCCATCTCCAGCTCAGTCACGTCCCTCTGCCGGGCTGATGAGTGCTAATTAGAACGAAACTGCAGTCCTCGGCTGGATTTGACTGAGCTGGCGGTGTATTTCATGTATTTCTGCCTTAGCCCTGGCTATAGGACGGTAACTTACTAAATAAGAAAAGTGTACATGCAATTTCCAGAAGAGTTAATTCAACTAACCGCCTCCCGTTTAGGCGACTTAATGGGGTCGTTTCTAGTATTTTAAAAGTATTTTTTCTGAAAGAGCATGCTTAAAAACATAGGATCTGAGCATTTTTTAAATAATTTGTTTAAATTTAATATTTTTAAAAAATTACTTAAATCGGCAGGCTTTCGTTGTTTATGCTTCTGTCCGATGACCTCACAAATGATGAAATGCCATTCTGTGTTGCCATTCACAGAGCAAAATATTTAATTCGCATCTTTACTCACGTGTATTGGCAACGATACGGTTGATAGCAAGCGTAGAACGCAATTTTAATTTGCTCCTTGATTACCATAGCGTGGAAACGTAGTAGAAAGATGCGGATAAGTGCATCATTTGTGACGTCATCAAGACCACGCCTTGTTTGAAAACAATTTAAATGAGAAATATATTGGCAAAATAAAAGTATTTTCTGGGTCCATGTTTTTTTTTTCCTTTTTTTTTTTATTATTCTATCCATTTCAGTGACTAAAAGTAGTACTTTTGACGGAAGGAAACCATCCCATTACACAGAATAAAAAAGAATGAACTAAAAGGCAAAAATTGCAAATTTAAACACAATTTCATAATTTTCACTACAATATTGAAGAAATGAATCTTTCGTCTATATCATGGATCTAACGTATAATCGGTCATGTAATCGCTACTGCGAAATTCTGCTATTCGTAAAAGCGAAAAGATGCTCAATCGTGGAAGAAAGATGCGCCAAAATGCATCATTTGTGACGTCATCAAGACCACGCCTTGTTTGGAAATCGGACATTTCAAAAAAATAATTAAAAAATAACTGTTGAAAAAGTTATAACTGTGAATGAAAGTATTTTCTGGGTCCATGTTATGTTTTTTCCTTATTCTATAAATTTCAGTGACAAAAAGTACTACTTTTGACTGAAGGAAAGAACCCCATTTGCAAAACAAATTGTCCTATTTTGATGCATTCAGTAGTGAACGTAGGCCGCTTAACACGCCACTTTAAAGCTGTGAGAGGATTTATCATCAACAAGAAGATACATCAAAATGAACGTTAGAATAAATACCGGGAACAAAAAACCGAGAAAAAAAATTTTGTTGAAAAACATAATAAATAAATATGATGTAGATTTTTTTTTTCGTCTTAAGTCACAGTACCTTTCAAATATTTTTTTTAAATTTAAGTACATTTTATATTTCATTGAAATCATAACATGCATACTTATTTCTTAATCAATAATTTATTTTCAAAATTTAAAAATATTGTCTACTTTTTTTTAAAAATTCAAAAAGTTGAGGAAAATTTCATTTTTTAAAATAACTAAAGCTTTTTTATTTTTCACTAATTTAAAAAAAGATTTTTGCTAAACGATCACTATAATCATCTCTAAAAATCTGTGCATTCATTCGCTTGTGAGTTTATTAGAAAGTTTTCTGTGATTAATTATGTAAAAAAGTTTTTTTTTTTTAAATTGGTTTTTAAAGGTGGGTCATTCCATAGAAATGTCAACCTCATCCTCAGAAATTTTTTTTCCACAAAGCCTTAATTGTGACCTATAATTTCATTCAACATACTTTCTTGTATATAAATGCAGTAACAGTTTGCAAAAATTTCCTTCGGTGTTTGTCTTCTGGCTCTAAACGAGCGAGGTTGTAGAAAAGTCTTAGCATGTGCAAAAAACATGCGTCTACGTTTTCTTGTGTAATGTAAAAATTTTTGCAAATTTTTAAAAGAACTATGTTTATTCTAAATTATTAGATGTTGACCCAATAAAATTGACTGTTCTTTTTGCGTACATTATAAGATAAGTATTTTAATTAGTTTGGTTATTTTGCTGAAAATATTTACGTTACGTTAGTCACGAAAATGTACTATTTTCTGCTTAAAAACGAAACCAGATGATTGAACCAAACAGCACTTTTTATTTTCTTACATCAGTGTCATATCTACTTAAAAAGTGCATAATATTTATTTTAGTATTAGTAGATATAAAATAATTAGTGTGACTAATGTAACATTTGAGCTGTGACTAACGTAACAGTTTGCATGTGACTAACGTAACATTTTAAAAATGACTGCTAATATGTAAATCTTATTTAATTTTATGTGCATTTTCATGAACAGTTTTGAATATGTAGGCATTCTATATTGATTAAAAATTTAATGGGTGAAAAATATCAGTAATATTTCATTGTAGATCTTCTGTTTACTTAGAAAAATACTTTTTAAAAGTCTTTAAAAAGATACTTCCAATTTAAAGAATTATTATTAAAAAAAATCTGAGTAAATCAAAATGGGTACTTTGCTGAATGTGCATTCAACACAAGAATCCAAGCTTAAAAATTAAGATAATAGAAATACAGTCTTAACAAAGGAGAACGTCTCTATTTTTTAGAAAATACATCTCCACCTATTAAAATGAAGTAATGGCTGCTTGTTGGGAAACATTTGAAGATGTTACATGATACAGTGACAATAAGCGCTGCTGCCATATATTTCACAAAATGCAAGAATGATCATTTAGAAATTCAAGCATTTGCGGTGATATCTGGAATTAAAATGCATTCTGAAAAAACGTTCGAATATTTTTTTTTTCAATATTACATTTTAATTCAAAAGGATGTACAACACTATTCGTTCGATGATTCAGTAAACTCTTAAAATTAATATGCCATTGAGAAGTACTAGGAGTTTCTTATGTCGATAACTAGTATATCTGCAGAATACAAGAATTCGATGAAACTATCAACTTGTATAAAGTTAATTTTTTAAAAGAGAGATATTTAAGATTTAATTAGTCCAAAATGATGTTATTCAGTTTGTAAAAGCAGTTTTTTTTATTTGTTTACTTTTTTTGCACATTCAAATTGAGTTAATTGAACTGAATCCTTCCATTCAATTTCTTACACTAATATAGAAAAAAAAGTAAAAAAAGAACCATAATGCAACCCAAAGAAGTTTCCTAAAAAGTGTAAAAGTAATATAAGAGCAAGAGATTAATTACAAAATGTTTTTTATATGCATTCATTGCTTGTTATTCGATGGTTACGTTAGTCACGTTACGTTAGTCACACACAGTTTTTCGTAAAAGTACCATTAAGGGCCAAAAAAGCTTCATCTGTAATAAATCTGTAGTACATTTTAAAAAATAGATTGTTTCGCTCTTACAAATATATCGGCCAATTTTAAATGCCTGCGTAAGTTTCAGAAAATTTTGCCTCGTAACATAAGCATTGTTTCTCAGGGTTGCAAAAATGTTACGTTAGTCACGATGCCTTTTTTGGTGAAAAAACACCTGCCAGCGCTTATTTTGCTCAAATTCTTGGTAGAAATGTAAAATAGTCACCTTGTACATTTTAAATCTGCATATTAAACCAAAACACATTTATTTTTACTCCCGGTGTAAATAAAAAGAGTTTGAAAATCTGCTGCGAATGTTACGTTAGTCACTATGGAATGACCCAGGTTTAATATGCTCTAAACATTTGAGTAATTTATAAGATGCTTATCCAATGCACAGTTTTGTCATATATGTTATCCCAATTGCAAATGTATTACTTTAAAGCTGTATAGTTAATAGAAAAAAATCCTTAGGGATTCTAATGACATGAAAACACAAAAAAGCATCATCGAGAAAAAGCAATTTAAAGTTTTTCTTTTGCATAAGAACACATAGCGAGCATGGCCTAAAACCACGCATAACTTTTTAAATATTTCAACTAAAGCAATGAAACTTTTCCCATGTGTTCAGAATAGTTTTTAGTTTTGAAATAAGCGATAATTTTTTTTTTATCCTTTCATCATTTTTGAGTATTGTAACCCCTTGAGCACGCCATTTAAAAAATAGTTTTCAGGATAGCTTTTGCTTCTAATGGTTAAGACTTTGTTTTGAGAAAAAAAAATATATTCCCTTTGAATAATGTTTTTTTACTGCATTTACAGGAATCGGTTACGCAATGGTAACCATATCCCTCATCATTTGTATATACTACAATGTCATTGTGTGTTATACTGTGTTTTATATGGCGTCCACATTTCAGACAACAGTTCCTTGGGCCGTGTGCCCGTCATATCCATTGAATTTAACGAAATGCCATGTGAGAAATCAACAGGTATGTATATTTGCAACCTTGAGCCGAAATAAAGCATTTTATCTTATATCTTTAAACGAGCAATTCTTGTGGGTATGCATATATATTTATATTTCGTATCTCGGAAACGGCTATAACGATTTGGATGAAATTTGGATTTAATTGTAGTTTAGCATTCTAAGTTCATCGACATCAGTGTTTTTTCTGTAAAAACGCGATTTTTTTACAAAAAAGAGTTTTTTAATATAAAGTCTAATTGAGTTCAGCCCTGAAAAAAATTGTGAATTGACACATAAGGCAGACGATTTGCAACCGTAACAATGAAAATCTGTCTCTTCTCGCTTTAAAATTTTAAACTTGCTTAGGGTTGCCAGGCTTGGCTGATATTAGCCACTTTGGCTAATTTCAATCACACTTGGCTAAAACCCCTCCCCCTGGCGAACCCCTCCCATAGGTCTTGTTTTTTTCCCCGATTGATTACGGTTCTATGTATTTTGTACGTAAAATATTACCAAACAAAGATAACAATAATTTCAGTTCTAATTAATGGAAAAATAAAATCGTTATGCTGAAAGATTTTCAAAAATATTGTGCACTTTTCCTACAACAAATGACCTAAAAGAAGTAGAATGGTGATTATAAATGAACACACTATAATAACGATGTTTTTAGTTTTGTATTTGTAGATTAAAATGAGAGTCTATGAACGTCTATAACCATATGCTGCTTCTACAACGATGAATTTGCTTTGCTGAATACATTTCTTAACTATAAGAAATGTAAAAGCGTAAAATTATTTTGCTTTCTGGTAATTTGTTTAAGTATGTTTCATTACAAAATGCTAATTATTTATTCAATAGTTTATTTTTCACTGTTTTCCGTTCTCGCGAATCGACAGAATCAAGTCAATATGTTTGACGACGTATTGGGGTATAATATGAAAATGAGGCTTTCGATCTCGGACCCTCCCTTTGCAAAATTCCTGTGTGCGCCACTGAGCCAAAAATAAAACATTTTATTTAATACTAGTGGTACCCGCACGGCTTTGCCCGTAGTAGAAAATTAAAAGGTCATTTGGTTCACCTGTATATTTACAAATAATGGATGATGAATTTATCGCCAATTGGCTATGTTCATTCTCTCTCCCATTCCACGTCATGATAATTTCGTAATTTACTCCTCCATCTTATGATAATCTTGCTCCGGGAAATGTTCTTAAAATTGAAATAGAAAAAGAAAAAAATCGAATTTCCGAAAACTCGCTTCGAGGTGCACACCCCCATGCTACAAACTAACTTAGTGCCAAATTTCATGAAAATCGGTCGAACGGTCTAGGCGCTATGCGCGTCACAGACATCCTGACAGAGAGACTTTGAGCTTTATTATTAGTAAAGAATCTTTAAGTAGCGCGAAAGCGTTTTCTTTTTTCATCTGTATTATTATAACGTATGTTTTTCATTTACATTTTCTATATACTAGCAATTTGCTCGGTGCTGCCTGGATCATTATTAAGTGTAAAAACAGTAGTTCCTCTTTTTTTCTGCACTCTCAATATTGCAGTATGCTGCTGTAAATTTTCCAGCTTGCTTTTTCAAACAGTGCGGAGAGTATTACTGTCTGTTTCTCTTAGCCGATTCCTAGCGCCAATTTGCGCATGCGTCAAGTCTGCTCTTACTTTATTAAAATAGGAAGGGAAATCTGGAAGTAAAACGTGCAAAATTAGATGCTCAGCATTTCTATGAGTGGTAGTCTTCGTCTTCAAGAACGGGCAGTACAGCGCACGGCTTTGCATGAACTAAAGATATATTATTAGATTTTTTTCCTCCGTTACGTATGACAGTACCAATTTTATTGATTTAAATAAACAACTCAAAGAAGGAAAACTTCATTCTGAGTGAGGGTACGAGTCGAACCCGTCATCCCAAGTGCCCTAAGCCATCATTCGGACCACTCTGCCACTCAGGCCACGTGACCGCACATGACATCTTCAGTATGTATTTACGTACGTCGTTGTCATTGCCACTTGGACGCGGACAAATTTGTTAGCATCTTTGCTATTGGTTACATAGCTCACGTGGTGAAAAAGGTTGATTTCACAGCATGACGTTTTGTCATATAAGGTTACTGCTGCGTTGATTAAATAAATTCAGAAAAAGTTGCTGCAAAAATTCCAGAGTTGTTTCACAATGAGTGTGTATAAAAAGACTCGAAACTTAACGTACTGATGTAGACTCCATTAGTTCATATAAAATGAAAGCAATATTGTTGAGGAAGTAAATATATTTGTTAGCAAACAAAACATGACATTAAAGTTCTTACGAAGTAGAAGGATTGTGAAAATACATATAACAGCGGAGCTAAATTGCTTAAAATTATTGAAGGTTCTTTTTCAATACAGCAGCTAACGTTTTCCCATTTTGCTCTCGAACCAGATTTTTTTTTAGGTTGTTGGTCACAACCATGCAATTTTGAAGAATACTGTCCATAAAAAACAGTTTTTACAAGAATATTTTACGTATGAGAAAAATACTTTTTGGCATAGGGTCATTCTCCAGAAAACGTGGCTTTTGAATGCAAATATTTTTCAATTTCGAAACCTTTTGTTTTCTTTTTTTTATTCTTACATGGAAGATTTACCTTCTAGAAATAACCATAAACAATGGCAAAGCTAAGTTCCAATTATTTTACTCTTAAATTTAAAAAAAAAAAAATTAAAAAAAAGGCCTTGTTCACGAAAAAAAAAAATAATAAACTTTTAATGTTTAAAAATTGAGGCCGATTTAATATCAAAGTAGTAATTTTGTTAATTGTGCAAACAATCAGCTATTTTAATCATTAGTGGGACTATTATATTAAGCTCTCTTAAAGTACGGCTCAACTAGTAGTTTCAAATGTATGTTAAAAAATAGTATTTAGTAAATTTCAGGATATATTGGCAATCTATAATTTTGGTAGAATACCTATTATTGATGTATTTCCCCTCCATTAGTTATTTTTACCTCAGAAATAATGACGTTGATAAGCTCTGTCACGGAGGTGAGGATCTTTCCATTAATATAGGCGTAATACATACATTTTTCATGAAAATTATTTTTCTTCGTTGCTACAATCTGCACATGTTAAGCATATGAAAACATGTTCACTTCTTTTTTTACATTAATTTACATCCCTGAAATTCTAGTTCACAGAGGTGGGAAGTCAGAATAACCGCACTAAGTTTTTAAAGCAAAATCTATCTTCTTGTTTTTCGACAAAAATCTCACAACTTCAACTATGGCTGAAAATAAACAAGGGGGCTCCCTTGTATCACGGAAAATAAAATTTGATGTCATTACTGCCACGTGTTAACGAGGAATGGCATTTTGTGTTTACGTAACGGAGGTGAGAATTTATCGTGTGACATGAATCCTTGTTCTTCTAAAACGAACTAAAACACGAAATTAAAAAAATTAAATGTATTTAAACAACTAGTATTTGAAACGCTTGTGAAAGGATTAATAAATAAATAAGTATATACTTTTAACCAATAAAGTTATTAAGCGACATAAACAGCCACACAAGGTGTGTGACATGCCACGGAAGTGATAATTTACATGTTGTGAACCAAAATTGTACTGAAATAAAAATTATTAGTAAAAGATTGTTTGCAGTTTTAAATGGATATATTTTTGATGAAATTAAAAATCATAGTTAAATGAATTGCTCCTTAAAGTTTTTATTGTAAAAGGTGTGTGA
Organism: Uloborus diversus; assembly: GCF_026930045.1. Taxonomy (NCBI): domain Eukaryota; kingdom Metazoa; phylum Arthropoda; class Arachnida; order Araneae; family Uloboridae; genus Uloborus; species Uloborus diversus. The sequence continues at coordinate 264,545,495 of NC_072731.1, forward strand.
CAGAAAAATTACGCTTTTTTAAGTATGACTCATAAGTGTCTAACGCTGTTGAGAAAAAAATTGTCTAATCACAAATTAGCATTGAAATATTTAATAGTGTTTAAGGTTAATATTTTCGCATTTATTATAAAACATTTTTCTTCCCTTAGGATGATATAAATCATACTGGCTCAAAACTTTCCAGTGAGATTTATTGGAGGTAAGTAGTCACTTCAGCTTTAAATACATTTTTATCCCTCATTTCCGCTATCGGTATCAAATTTCTCTCTTTTTTTAAACTTTGGTTGAGTGGTTTGTGTGATAAGAAAAAAAATAGAATACCATCAAAAAATATATGTGAGCTTATGAAAGAAAAGGAATTACAAAAAAATTTTAGACATTTAAAAATATTTCTGCAGTTTTGACGTAGTTTTCACGGTGGTATACTTTACATAAAACCAGCCTATTTCGTGCTTTATTTTAACCCTTTGCCTTCTGTTATACATACAAAATTTCCTTGAATTTGTTTGCTAGACTATACGCTGAACGTTTTCTAATAAACAAGTAAATGCTTTTTTTAAGTTTATTTGTTGTTAATATTGTTTGTAGTTTGTAATTTTGTCAAATGATGAACATAAGATTGGCTTATCTTTTTGTCAATTATTTTCGGTCTTTAGCCTGTATATTGCTAATGCAAAGTTTCATATTCACAGAATATTTTCACTTTGAATGTAATGACCACAAAATTTATCATCCAAGCTATTGTCATAAAAACAGTCTGTTTGCTTTAAAGCGAAAAAAAAATATTTTGTTGAAACTCATAAACCAAAATTTTCCTGTCCGTGAAATTTATTTTTCTTGTGAACAAGTAACCGTTATAAAATAATAATACAAAAAGTTTATCTGTACCAATATATTTTATTATATGCTGTTTCATCAAGTGGTAGGTAACTGTGTTTGTCAATACAAATTACACAACTTTCGGTCGTTAGCTTGCCTGCTGCTAAAACGAAATTTTTATATTCACAAGGAATTTTACCTTTTTGTAAAATGATCTCCAGATCTATTACCCAAGCTATCGTCTGCAAAAGATTTTTTTTTTTTTTTGCTTTAAAACAAAAAAAAAAGTGAATATTTTTTTGAAATTCAGAAACCAAACTTTTTCTATCCGTGAAATTTATTTTTCTTGTGAACAAGTAACCGTTATAAAATAATAATACAAAAAGTTTATTCGTACCAATATGTTTTATTACACGCTGTTTCCTCAAGTTATATATGTGTTCGTCAACACAAATTACACAACTTTCGGTCATTAGCCCGTCTGCTGCTCAAAACGAAATTCTTATATTCACAAAGAATTTTCCCTTTTTGTAAAATGATCGCGAGATTTATCATCCAAGCTGTCATCTGCAAAAGAATTTTTTGCTTTAAAACGAAAAAAAAAAGAATATTTTGTTGAAATTCAGAAACTAAATTTCCTATCCGTAAAAATTTCTAAATAAAGTATATCATCAAGTAAATGCGCTCGCAAAATGTTTCTAACTTTAGCTACTGACGTTATTTCAAAATTGGCTGTATGTCATCTTCCTCTACTCTGGAAACGTTGATACGTTTTTTTCCCTCGAAAATCTCATTTTTATTTACGAAGGCGGGAAAAACTCGTTCTACTCAAAGTCCTGTAACTCGAAAGAAGGCATCCAACAAAAAATTCTGCAGATATGAATGTTTAACCTTACATTCTGCCAACTAAAGGGCGTCGATGGCTGAGCGCCAAAAGTATTGGCATTTGCCGGTTGGATTCCTTGCGTGTTAAAAATACAAATTCATTTTTTCTTTCGTACCTAGAATAGAGCCTTATTTTTTGCGCATAATAACCTTTATGTATTTAAAGACAGAAGGACTCCCGTCTTATCTGAAAGTCAATTTTCCTCGAAAAATGTTTATATGCTCCAGAGATTTAAATGCTTGGAGGAAAGAGGGAAAAAAATTCAAAACTCCTGGAACAATCTAAACTAGGAGAGATAAAGGGATTTACTGGTTATGTTGTGCCTGTATCATAGAATATAGAGGCATAAAAATACCGTTTTTGGATTGAATTCTGTTCTCAACAAATATGTTTAGAAACGCGAAATAGTTTGGAAAATTGCAATCACCAAAAACGAAATTATTTACTGGATATGCTGGGAAATTTTTGCTTATATACATAACGTACAGAGTACTAAAATCAGACTTCATTTACATACATCTATGTTCATCGAATATTTATTTCTGATTGGTTGTTCAGTAGATGTTAAATCAGGTCATCACTACCACGTGACACTGAGTGAGGTGCCACAGACAGCCAGTTTTCGTTCTAGAAATTAATTGTTCAATAAGCAAAAATTGTCCACTTTTAAAAGAGTAATGAAATAAATTACTGAATAAGTGTATCGGGAAATATTTTAAGTTTCGTAAAAACAAATTAGAGGTCATGTGATCTCTTACATAAAAAGGATACCGCTTTTACAAATGTTTACTACACATTTAAATATAAAACCAATTCGCTCGACAAAATTCGTCTATTTATCAACTCCAGATGCAAAAGAAGGAGCTTATAAATTTAACTTGTGTGTCTGTCGCCATCGTAGTTCCTATACACACATGAACCAATTTTAATTTAGTCATTTCGTTTTTTAAACTTTATTTGAACGAGTGTGTAAAGTGTGTAGTAATAAAGTTTGACTAAAAAAATAAAAAGATGAAAACATGCCTGCCTACTTGTAAACGGAATGCCAGAAACTTGAAACAGTCCCAACTTTTTTACTTCTTGAAGTACAAGGATGTTCCTAAAATGCACTCTGTATTTAAAACTGCAGAGTACTTGGTACTAAAAGACTTACTCCAGATTTCTGATCAAAATTTTAAATGAGTATGAGATCAGTTTTTCATCTTATGTGAGTAAAATATATATTTATTGAAAAATAAATTAAATCTACATATTTTTAGAGTAAATGCTTCTAATAAGAGACTTTCTGTTTAAAATTAAAATAAGTGCACAACATGAATATATATATATATATATATATATATATATATATATATATATATATATATTATTTTTCATAACATAGCTATCGTCTGTGTAGACAATTGAAGATCTAAATGCAGAAAAACCTTTGTGCAACAAAGTAACAGTAGGAAGCACAACGCTATAAAATCAGAAATTATTAATTTGTTATTAACAGACGTGTTTCGAGGTTACCCTTTATAATAAACCTTTCTTTCAGTGGAGAAAAGTATGAGTTTTTCTCGGATGATATTACAGCCAAACGCTCCTTTTTTTTTTTCCTCGTGGAAACCCCGATGCACGGAAGTCACAAACGCTACAATATTAGCTCAAAAAATAGAACTGCTGACAAATTTGAGTTACATTTCCACTGTGTCTTTAGCTGTAGTCCCTTGATGAGAATATGTATTATTTTATTGCACCTAAGGATTCGCTTAAAAACCCAAACATAATAAAATAATAGTTTAAAAAACTAGAAAAGCACGCTTTCGTAGCAAAATGAACTAAAAAGTGAAAAATAATCTTTGAATGATAGTAGTTGACCAATCACCTAATTTTAATGTAATTCAAAAAAAAAAAAAAAACGTGGGGTGCTGTCTATTTACATTTTTGCATGGACAACAAATGAAAGAAATTCAAGACAACTGATAAGAAGCCCCCCCCCCCCCACGCTTTTTTGTATTACATTAAAATTAAGTGATTGGTCAACTACTATCATCCAAAGATTATTTTTCACTTTTTAGTTCATTTTGCTACGAAAGCGTGCTTTTTTAGTTTTTTAAACAATTATTTTATTTTCTTCTTTTTAGTTTAACTTGTTTTACGAAAAAATATTCATTTCAATATTGTTCAAAATCTTTTATATTCATGAAATTTGCCCAAAAAAAGCGACTAAAGGTCTCGGGTGGCATTCGAAACGTGGTCTCTTGAACTCCAAAAAGAGCAACTGTACCCCTTAAAGTGTAATAGCCGAGCTCTAAAAACATTCAACTTCGCTGATAAATTGCCTGTGGAGTATTGTCTAATCCATCTCAGTCATCGATGTATGTGTGCGGAAATCATATCTACATTATTTGAAAATTTGAGATGCATTTGAATAAAAGTTTTGTTCAACAATGGTCTGATCAGCAATGAATTTCCAATGGAAGGCTCACCTAAATTTTGGCATGAAATTAGTTAAAAACAATTATATTTCATGTTCTAATTACCTTGGAACATTGGAACAAATTTTGTCTGATTTAGAAAAATGAAAGGTTTTTGTAGAAATTTTTAAATAATTTTTGCGAGCATTTTTTAATGTATTTTTTTATTTTTTTCCTTTTTCACATTGTTGGATTTATGCCAAAATATTGAATAAAATTGGAGGAAACTAACAATTAAAAGAGTTAATTAATTAATTTGATGATAGAATATTGCATTGTCATCGGGTCTGAGGTCGCGTGCCAAATTTCAAAAGAATCCGATCGCAGGAAGCGGGCGAAATTTGAGCTGCAAGATTCCGTTACAAGATACATACATACATACAGGTGAAGCTAATAAAAGCGTGTTAAAAAAACTACCTGAAGAATCTTCGGAGTTTTAACTTAGTCAATTAAAGCTCTAAAATAGTTTCCTAAAGCATCGAATTAGCAATAATGACCCAAGTAGTGCTCATCACGGGTTAAGTGTTTGCTCACCTGAAATTCATCCAGAACTCCGCATCACGACTCGTTGAAAGTGATGCTGTCATGATGAAACGTTGCATTCTATTAAGTTACAACTATTTATCTTCTGTGACAGTAAGATTGTCATTTTATGTATTTTTCAATTAATCTTCAAACCTTACGAGCTTCAAACATTGAAAAGCAAATCAAAGCTTTTTCGTCTGCAGTGTGAAAGCTATGTCGTCATGACGAACGGCCAATTGTTTTTTTCATTACAGGGAAACATGTCAAGCAGAATTCATTCCAATTTTGACGATACATGTTGTCAGGAGGAAAGTTTTCTTTTGTGTCTATGGAAACTGAACGAATTTATTTAATGTAAAAATAACATTTTTACTTTAATATATATAAAATTTAGTAGTTGATCTTGTCACAAGTACAAAACGTCGATACAGTTGATTACAACCAAAAGAAAAGCTGCAATGGTCAAATAAAAAAAATGTATGCTTTCATTAAACAAAAATAAGAAGTCCCAGAGCATGCCTGTATGTGTGTATGCTTTGTGAAAAAAAAAGAACTGTATGGTATCAAAAAACAAAATGACGAGATCGAATTATAATAAAAAGTAGCAAAAGAAAAAAAAAACTTTTCAAAATTTAATTTAAAGAAAAAATGCTGCTGTAGAAAAATTCATCTGTTGCAGTAAACTCCTTTGCTAAAACTGAATAAAGAGGATAAATTATAATGATTACGTTTTTTTTTTTTTTTTAATGCAAATATATATAGGAAGTGAAAGAAATATGGGGTTTTCCTCATAAGTTTATGCACTTGGAAAACCACGTTGTGGTTTACATCCCGTGAAAATAGATACTAAAAAATAAAACATTCAGAAACTAAAATACCTTATGAATGAAAGTATCTTTATTTCTTCAATATTTGTACGATCTTTCTGCATTTTTAATTTTCAATGTATTTTAAGTTCATACAGACTATACATCTCATTCGGATATATACCGCAATTTTCCTCTGCCTTAATACAAAGCCATTCCTCGAAAATATTTCATCAAAAAGTAAATTTGCGAAATCAAGATAAGCTCTCACGTCCTTTTTTTTTTTTTTTTCTTTTTTCTTTCTTTTTTTTTTTTTTTTTGAATTTAAAAACAGATGGAAAGACAAAGATGACAGCTTCTGCTTTGCAAATATCTAATAAGTAGATTGTTTATTTTATTTACTAGTTATAAAACGAACTTATTAACAAAGGAACAAAAATTTGGAGTTTTATGCATAAGCATTTTCATGTTTACATGAAATACACCACCAGCTCAGTCAATTCAACTTACTGAAATTTTCATGATTAATTCATTGTTTTTATTGTTTGTCACTAATTTTGAAAAATAAATGATGGATGCGTGGAGTTTAAATAGACTCATTCAAACACAATTTTTCTGTAATCCAGGAATTTCCCTCTGCTGACTCTATGCTTTTGTCCAGACCTCACGTAATGCTAAGATATTAAAGTCGCATTTTTTTTTTTAATTGCATTTAATTGTTTAGTAAAATTTTCGAGTTATACTGATTTCAGGTCTATTCTGTCAGTAATTCATCTTTACTTTGGCAAAGCAACTTTAAACTAGGTTCAGCTATGAGTAAAATAACGTTAGAAGTTTTTGAGATTTTAACGTCGTCCAGCAGCGTATTTTAATGTTTGTTACTAATTTTGACAGTTGCCAATCACAAATGACAAGATTTATTCATGCGTGGACTTCAAATCGACTTATTCGAACAAAATATTACCGTTATCCAGGATTTTTTACCTTTGAGTTTATACTTTTATCCAGATTTTACGAAATGATAAAATATTAAAGTCGCACTTTTTTTTTTAAATTGCATTTAATTGTTTAGTAAAATTTATGAGTTATACTGATTTCAGGTCTATTCTGTCAGTAATTCATCTTTACTTTGGCAAAGCAACTTTAAACTAGGTTCAGCTATGAGTAAAATAACGTTAGAAGTTTTTGAGATTTTAACGTCGTCCCGCAGTGTATTTTAATATTTGTTACTAATTTTGACAGTTGCCAATCACAAATAACAAGATTTATTCATGCGTTGACTTCAAATCGACTTATTCGAACAAAATATTACCGTTATCCAGGATTTTTTACCTTTGAGTTTATACTTTTATCCCGATTTTACGAAATGATAAAATATTTAAGTTGCACTTTTTTTTTAATTACGTTGATTTTTAATTTGATTGATTGGTCATTCAGAATTTAGAACGATTTTCTCAATGATTCATGTTTATTTCACTGAAAAAAGTTAAACTGAGTTAAGTTATGATTGAAACAAAATCAAAAAACGTTAAGGCTTATTTTGTCCACCACTGTAGATATAGACAGTTTGGTTGATATAGATATAGATAAATCGGATTTAAATAAACTAACAAATGAAAATTCCAGACAAAGTGCACATCGAGAATTTACAAAAGAACTCTTCCTTCTCGAACAGTCAACTGCTTTTCTAATATCCCAGATACATAGATATATAATGTTTGACGATGACATTTAATACCCACACCACGACGTTAAGAAAACTCTTCACATACACTCAGCAAGAACAAACGAATGTCTCACAGAACTGTGTCCACAGCTTGCAGTCGGCAAACTTCTCATGCCAGGAAGAATCTAAGCCGCCATGACTTACAAAACAACAGTTAACAGCCAATCAAATCCCTTTTAATGCCTTTTCAGCCATTAATGCGTGTTTCGTATTTACATAGATTCGAATTCTCTCTTCAAAGCCTTTTGTACATACACTTGTTTCACTTTGGGCTCATAAAAGTGTCATAAAATTTCAAGCAAATAGGTGAATTTATAGAGCTATAAATTATGTTGTGACACTTTATGCTCGGTTTTGAGTGGATAACAAGTATTTGTGACACGCGAAGATGATAAAGTAAAAAGTTTTATGTGGTTCCCTAAATTAAAGCAATGGTTGCGTATTAAAAAAAGCAATAATGTTCTTCGAAAATCTCTTAAAAGAGCTTTTTGATTTGACTGAGTCGCAGACGAAAAACCAATATAATTTCAAAGGATTTGGAATAAACACATTTATTAGCTTTTGACACTCTCGAGTTAAGCACCAAACTTACAATCATAACTTGTAACTATCTTATGCGATTGATAAATAATATGGTTTTTATGTAATCGAAATGAGAAACTTGTAGTCTTATTTGACCTTTCCTTTAGATTTTCAAAGTTATTGGTTTAGATTGTTTCTATGACGTCAAACCGAATATTATTTTCAAATATTTAGAATGAATACATTTATCATTTTTTGACACTCATAAGTTAAGCATCTAACTTAAAATCATGTCCTGTAATTGTCATATGCAATTTTCAAACAATGTGGTTTTTATGTAATCGAAATGAGAACTTGTGGTCTTATTTGACCTTTCCTTTAGATTTTCAAAGTAATTGGTTTAGATTGTTTTTATGGTTTAGATTGTTTTTATTTGACTGAGTTGCTGACGTCAAACCCAATATTATTTTGAAATATTTGGAATGAATACATTTATCAATTTCACTCACAAGTTAAGCATCTAACTTAAAATCATGCCCTGTAGATGTCAATGCGATTGTCAAGCAATATGATTTTTATGTAATCGAAGTGAGAAACTTGTGGTCTTATTTGACCTTTCCTTTAGATTTTCAAAGTTATTGGTTTAGATTGTTTTTATGGTTTAGATTGTTTTTATTTGACTGAGTTGCTGACGTCAAACCCAATATTATTTTGAAATATTTGGTGAAGCCGCCTGGCTTCAGGGGGAAAAACTAATTTTCCAGCAGTGGACTGTATATTGAGAATGTTGACTGCATTGATGAGTCGTGGTTAAAACAACAACAATTAAATTTATTTGCAATTAGAGTATGAGCATAACATTAAAGTAAGACTAGGATACGCATGTATCCTTGCAAGGGATTTGGGAGCGAGAGCCCTATGGCTGCATCCGCTAGCTACAACGTTGGAAGTGCATCTCCGAGGGGTGGTTTCCCACGCTCCTCTCACAATGGGGGCTTTAGGGTTGCTTGGCGAAGAAAAGAGCCAAGACCCCAAGCGTTGCTCCTTATCGCTCGGGGGCCCGCGCAAAGGCGTTAACATTTGGAATGAATACATTTATCAATTTCACTCACAAGTTAAGCATCTAACTTAAAATCATGCCCTGTAGTTGTCAATGCGATTGTCAAGCAATATGATTTTTATGTAATCGAAGTGAGAAACTTGTGGTCTTATTTGACCTTTCCTTTAGATTTTCAAAGTTATTGGTTTAGATTGTTTTTATGGTTTAGATTGTTTTTATTTGATTGAGTTGCTGACGACAGAACCAATATTATTTTGAAATATTTGGAATGAATACATTTATCAATTTTTGTCACTCACAAGTTAAGAATCTAACTTAAAATCATGTCCTGTAGTTGTCATAGGCGATTATCAAACAATATGATTTTTATGTAATCGAAATGAGAAACTTGTGGTCTTATTTGACCTTTCCTTTAGATTTTCAAAGTTATTGGTTTAGATTGTTTTTATGGTTTAGATTGTTTTTATTTGATTGAGTTGCTGACGTCAAACCCAATATTATTTTGAAATACTTGGAATGAATACATTTATCAATTTTTGTCACTCACAAGTTAAGCATCTAACTCAAAATCATGTCCTGTAATTGTCATATGGGATTGTCAAACAATGTGGTTTTCATGTTATCGAAATAAGAAACCTGTGGTCTCATTTGACATAACATTTTAGTTTTTTGTAATTTTTTTTTTGGGGGGGGGGCAGTTTTTTCCTATAGTTACTAACAAAATGCTTTAAGTCTTAAAAGCTAACAAGACTTCGCTCATTACAACAGTAAAAATTTCAAACCTAAGTTGAACTACATTATAAAATGAGCGTGGAACGTTTTTGAGCAATCACGATTGCTTATTATTCTCATTTGACTGTTTTGATGTGATATGATTTTATTTTCCCCTCGCCTTCCTCTGCAGCACCACCATTTACCGGCCTCACGATGCTGTTCCTCTTGCGAAAACCGTCTCCATGTTGCGTCCATATCCTACACACACACACACACGCACGCATACATACACACACCTACAAATGCACACACATACACACACTCCTACACACACACACACACTCATGCCTGCACACAGACACAAACACACACACGAACGCCTACACGCCCACGCGCGTACACACACACACAGCACTGCATACACAACACGCACACACACACACACATGCGCCTACACAAAAACACACGCGCATACCTACACACACACGCTCGTGATTGCGAAAAACATAATTTTAATTTAAGATGCCAAAAATTCAAATTAATATAATTTTCATTGAATTATAATCAGTTTTAGGGGAAGAGGTATAAGCAGCGCAACTTATTTTAAGAAAGTTGGTTAAACGGACTGAGAAATCAGTATTAGTGACCAAGAATTTTGTATTTTCTGCTGAGGATCTGAAAGAATCATTTCGTTTCTAAGTGTTGTCTAAAAAGAGAGAAGGAGATATCGAACTACTGAATTACCCTCCCCCCTTTTCGCCGACATTTAAAATTTCCTTCCCCCTTAAATACTAGGATAAGGTTGAAACTGAAAGGGGGGGGGGATTTCCTGTCGGTGAAAAGTAGGGGACACCTAACCACCAACCTGTATGTGTAAGGGGGAGGGGGGGACTTTTACTCATGTTGCTAAAATGAACGTCACTGAAATTGAAGAATATTACTGATTGGACAATTTGGGGGAGCAGCTATTTTTTGTTCACAAAACGAACCGCGAGTGAAATCTGTGCCCTACATTTGGCACTATGGGGTCTTTCCAAAGTTTTAAAAGTATTTTTTTCTGAAAGAGCATGCTTAAAAATATAGGATCTGACCATTTTTTAAGTAATTTGTTTAAGTTTAATATTTTTAAAAAAATTACTTTTATCGGTGCACTTTCATTGTTTACGCTTCTGCCGATGACATCACAAATGATGAAATGCCATTCAGTGTTGCCACCCACAGAGTGCAATATTTAATTCGCATCTTTACTTCACGTGTACTGGCAACGATAGGGTTGATAGCAAGCGTAGAGCGCAATATTTAATTCGCTTCTTCATTATCATAACGTGGAATCACGGCAGACAGATGCGCCATAAGTACATCATCTGTGACCTCTTAAAGACCACGCCTTGTTTGAAAAATCGGACGTTTAAAAAAATTAATAAAAAAATAATTGTTGGGAAAATGAAAATATTTTCTGGGTCTATGTTTTTTGCTTATTCTACCAATTTTAGTGACTAAAAGTATTACTTTTGACTGAAAGGAATAACCCCATTCTGCCAAATGGTGGGCACACTTAAATTGTGCGGGGCTCAAAGAGTCGGTTATGTTTGCGATTTCTGTAAATATTTTTTTCCGTGCAATAAATAAGTTCTTTACCATTTTGTGTACTTTTAATCTGTTTTTAAACTATTTTTGGTGATTTTTTTGAAGGGTGCCCATATTTACAACCCATTTTTTCTTGTGCTGTTTTTAAAGCTTTTTGTAAATCGCTGTTTTGGAAATGAAATCATTTATATTAACCATTATTACGCCTTCTCGCATATAAGATACTTTCTGTAGTTGTTAATAAAAGACAAAAAATCTAGATGTTTTCGAATTAAAAGTAACTTTAAATCAAAAACAAAAGAGGGTACCCATATTTACTACTTTTCTTCTAATATTTTTTTTTTATTTTTTTCTCTTAAATTTTACTAAACTGTTTACTATCATTTTTTATTTAATGGGAACGTAAAAATTAGCCCTATTCATTATGCACCCCGGAAGTTTAAACGGTTTCAACTCGATCATGTGATAAATTGGACACCTTATTGGTAAATTGGATGTGGTTTCGTTTACATGACTGATGTAAAATGACATTAAAAAACTCTACAGGTACGACAATCGCCCTGCATGACTTTTATAATACGATTCAGTTTGGAAAGGAAAATTCTTTAAACCCACACTCATTTCAGCGAGAGTAAAAAAAACACTGATCTTACTTAAATAACTGACTTCCAGATATTTAAATATCTTTTTTGAAATCAAGCCAAAGCCAGAAATGCGAGTTATTCTTGATCAGCTATAATTGACTAAATGAGAACCAAAAAATAAAGAGTAAAACTTTTTACTTCCTTTTCAAAAAAGGAAATATTGTATTCGCGAAAAAAATTTCACTCAAAAATCGACCTTAATTTCCATTTTTCTCACCCTTGAATGACTGTTGAGCTTTTTTTTCGACCGGACCACACGTGGATATATGCCTAGTAACGTACAGACACCTGAAATATCCATTTTGACGACCCCTGAGTTAATTACAACGAATTTTCTCGTGACGTACGTATGTATGTGCGTATGTGTGTATGTATCGCGCATAACTCAAAAACGGTATGTCGTAGAAATTTGGTACGTAGATTCCTAGTGGGGTCTAGTTGTGCACCTTCTCTTTTGGTTGCATTCGGATGTTCCTAAGGGGGTCTTTTGCTACTTTTTGGGGGGAAATCATTGTTAATTTCGATGTAAACTCAAGTGCTGTTATAATTTGTCGGACACTTGGCGATATATCGCCAGTCTTTTGGTCGCCAAATTGGTGACAAATTTGGCGATTAAAAAAAAAATTAATTTGGTTTTAATTTGGCCACTGTTGGTGATATTTAGAGAGTTAATGACTGAATCACATTAAAATTGCCAATAATGGGAAAGTAACATTAAATTGGGGTAAAAGGAAGTCATGTGATGCACACATCAGTTCGTTTAAAGAACGATTTTAGAATCTGAGCTATATCAGCTTAATAATATTTTATTTAGTAAATTTTTGGTGCAAATCTCCTGGAAGTATGCCTCATTGTAGTTTTTCAAAGGTGTAATTGCGTATCTGTTAGGAAAAAATCCGTGAAAACTGCTATAACGTGTCAAAACAACCATCTGACTCCGCGCCAAATACCGTACGGTATCTTCAGATTTTAAATGTATCCATTTAATTATTTCATTATTGCATCTTTCTTCTGCATCTTTTTTGCGTGGTTTAGAATTAAAAAATCATTGTTCATTACATAATTTATGTTACCTGATTTTTGCTACCGAAGCACGTGTCGGAGGTGGCAAATGATCACGCTTAGACTGACAGGGTCAAATCCGAAAAAACATTCATAATTATTTTCAAAAATACTTCGTGAGATCATCAAAGTAGAACTCAAATTATCCAACATCCGACTTGCCGAATCGCTTTTAGAATTCAAAAAAAAAAAAATACGGCTTATGCGCTCGTATTGCCATTCTTCAAAATAATGATTCTGCCTTCCTGCACTCCACTCTAGTCAAAGGGCTTACTTTGAAGCATGTAATTGAAGCAAAAAGCAATGACTTACATTTGCAGCACTGTATGTGTACATAGTACACAGCGTACTGATGTACAGCACTCGTAAGTATACTTAGCATGATGAAGTGTTACCTTCCCATTTTATTAATTTAAAAAATTATTTCTTAAAATCTAGTTTTTTTCGCTCATTTTCAACATACATTCAGTAATTGATCAAAAAAAACCCTTTTTTCGGAAGAATCCAGTTATCCGAATTTTTGATTATCCGAATGGGGCTCGGTCCCAATTGATTCGGATAATTGAAGTTCTACTGAGCTTATAATGTGAAAATTCCATGAATCCTAGAACTCAAAGACCAATAGAGCACACACACTTCGAGTCCACTAACTTTTCAAGCCTAATTCCCTTTGTAAATAAGTATATGTGTGTGCATATAAGTGTATAGATGTATATATATGTGCATGTGTATATGTTAGGTATGGGTATGTATATGTACCTCATCGTCATTTTCTCTTCCGTTTCTTTTTTTTTCCTCCCCTATAACTGCCATGATACCCTCACCCGGTTAAGCTAGAAATGGCAGAAACAGAGGTATCATTAGTTTAAAAAAATAAAATAAAATAAAACCTTTTTTTCCAGTATCATAGCAACACTTTGAATTCAAAAAAATGAAATCTAAAAAAGGAGTTGTTTTTCATTTCTTGGAAGATAAAAAACGACCACTGATGGACTGCTTAAAAACTCATTTCCTCTTTAAAAGTTCTCAGCAACGTTAAAAACTGTAGCATTTTTTGTGCGTCTCTGAGAGTATATGTTAACATTATTTTTAACTGGGAGAGTTTTCTCAGTCCTGTGTATCTTTTTATTTTGTGTGTGTGGGGGGGAAGGGGGATAAAAATGGCAAAAGTATTACAGCCTAGTAAATGAACACATGTAGCCAGTGGACAAACATGTTCTCTAGTCAGTAAATTACCGCCCAATACCCAGGGCTAAAGCAGAAATACATGAAATACACCGCCAGCTCAGTCATTTGAATATACCATACCTTGCCTTCAATCTTCGAGTTGAACCGAACCATTGCTTCGGTCACTCGTCTGGTTTGCGCTAATTCTATATTAGCTACCAGTTTGTTTGGCACTCTAGGCTTCCTTAAGAGGTTTTCCATCTCCAGCTCAGTCACTTTCCTATGCCGGGCTGATGAGTGCTAATAAGCACGAAACTGCAGTCCTAGGCTGGAAATGACTGAGCTGGCGATGTATTTCATGTACGTTCTCTAGTCTTTCTTCTTAAATGCAAAGAAGGAAACCACTTCTGCCAATGCGTGCAAGAAACATCTTTCACTTCTTCTTTTTTCCTTTTTAATTACGAGCTATTCATTTAGGACGGGGGGGGGGGGGGGGAGCTAACCCCTTTTCGGTAGGTCTACCCTACTTACCCAAGATTTACTTTTTATTGGATATTCAGAATCAAACTCTGTTTGGAAATACTTTACAACTGATATTTGAAGCATTGTGCATAATTAAAACAGCACGAATTTGTTCCTTGAAACCAATAAGTTACAATCCTCCATTGCTTCCTTATCTCGACCCTTGAATATAAATTTTTATCGACGCGAGTGAAAACATATCCCTGATTCCCGAAAGCAAAGCATTTGCTCTGGCTAATTCTCAACGCATCCTTTTCTTCCAGACAATACGTGCTGGATCTTTCGGACGGCATTGAAGATCCCGGCGGGGTTAAATGGGATTTGTGTCTCTGCCTGCTCTTCAGCTGGATCGTAGTGATTGCATGTTTGCTTAAAGGAATAAAAACATCGGGGAAGGTAATTATGTTTATTTTAGTGGCGACTGATTCTTTTCCTCGCTCGAATCTTAACGCGTTGATTAAAAGAATAGTTAGATATTGTTGTCTCGCAGATTCTTTTCAATGGTGTTTATGCTCGAGATAAAAACGGCTCTTTGGCATGCCATTGAAATGTTACACTAAATTATTTTTATCTTTAAAATGATCAGTTATCCAACGTTTTATAGTGCAAAAAATGCCAGTTGAAGTAAATTGCATTTTTTGTGCTTCAAAACGTTGGACAACTGATTATTTTAAAGGGTTACAGTACCTCAAAAATGATGAAACGATCAAAAAATTTTATTGCTTATTTAAAAACTATTCTGAACACAGGGGAAAAGTTTCATTGCTTTAGTTCAAATATTTAACACTAGAACGACTGACATTTTCTGTATACCTAGAAAGACTGAAGGGGCCAGTGTGGCCCCTACCCATTTTTGGAGTGAATTCTTTGAAAAATTCTTCTTGAGGGAGTCCATATGCCTGATACACCTTCTTTCATGACTAAATAAAAACTTAGTACTTAATTATTTTTAGTTTTTCTCTCTATACTGGGCAAAAGGTTGAATTAGTTTTCCTTTCTAAGAGCAATGGCCACCGTTAGGATAGTAAGCAGTCGGTACTGTTTATAGCATTTGGATATCCAATCGGCTGCATAAAGAGGAAGTTACAGGTTAAACTAGAATGAATGGCATTTTTTTATGCTACAACAATTAGGAGAAAGGAAAAAAATTAATTTTTTAATTGTCAAAATGCTTAGGGGCCACTGTGGCCCCTCCCGTCTTTCTAGGTATAAGGATCAATATTAACAGTACTATGGGGCGAATGATTAAATGATTAAACAAGCATTCAAATAGTGTCATATAATGAAAAGTCAGAAAATTCCATTAAGTTCCGTTAGATATTATCCGTGTTATTAAACAACAAACTGCAGCGAAGGGCCACACAGGCCCCTCCGTCTTTCTAGTGTTAAAAAGTTATGAGTGGTTTTAGGCCATGCTCCCTATGTGTTCTTATGCAAAAGAAAAACTTCAAATCACTTTTTCTCGATGATGTTTTTTTTTTGTGTTTTCATGTCATTAGAAACCCTAAGGATTTTTTTCTATTAAAGATACAGCTTTAAAGTAATACTTTTTGCAATTGGGATAACCTATTTGACAAAACTGTGCATTGGATAAGCATTTTATAAATTATTCTAATGTTTAGAGCATGTTAAACCTTTAAAAACCATTTTTTTTTAACTTTGATTTTTTACATAATTAATCACAGAACACTTTCTAATGAACTCATAAGCAAATGAATGCACAGATTTTTAGAGATGATTATAGTGATCGTTTTTCAAAAAACTTTTTTTAAATTAGTGAAAAAATAAAAAAGCCTTAGGGATTTCAAAAAACTGAAGTTTTCCTCAATTTTTTGAATTTTCAAAAAAAGTAGGCAATATTTTTAAATTTTGAAAATAAATTATTGATTACGAAATAAGTATGCATGTTATGGTTTCAAAGATATATAAAATTTACTTAAATTTTTAAAAAATACTTGAAAGGTACTGTGACCCCTTAATTTTCAGCACAAAGGTATTTAAGGTTTTTTCCTATATTTATTTGATATTGGACTAATTTGAGGTAAGGCATTTTCAACATAAATTATTTCCCTTGTTCGAATCTTAGTACATTGATAAAAGGTAGCGTTCAACATTACCAGGGGTAGAAGTGATCGATTTGTCACATATAGGACATTTTCCACAAAAAACATAGGACAAATATAGGACACATTATATGAATAGTTTCGCTATGAAAAAAGAAATAATACATGCATATTATTTGTTTATTCTTATCAATGATTCTGTTTTTTAAAAAAACCTTCAAACAAAATTATAACTTACACCTGAAATGACTTTCCTGTAGTTGAAAGAATAATTTTTGAAAAAAGTGTACTTTGTACACACACACACACAAAAAAAAAAAGAACAAAGTGAAATTTATTGATAATTAACACAGCAACTCACAATTTTTGCGGGGATAGAAGTGTCACAAACATAGCTTATATAAATAAATAAAAAGTCTTTGTGTTGAGAACTAACAGGAAATAACCAATGCTTTGTAGCACAAACATACAGATATTTTGTTCTATAAAATTCCACAAAAAGAAAAGTTGCAAAAAGACTATTATAACATTCCGATCAGAAAATGCACTGAACACAAAAATATACCCGCGAAAACAAAAACCAAAAACAAAAAAAAAAAAAAAAACCACGAAAACAAAACCAAAAAAAACCACGCTGGAAAACAAAACAAACTGCTGTTGCCAAACGCAAAATTCTAAAACCAACTTCAGAATTCGTTTTCGAAACTCCACCCACTACAGTGACGTCATATTGCTGTGGCCAATGAGAGAAGATGCCTGTTGCAGGATTTAGTGAGTTGTGTTTTTTAATTTGCAAATTCGTTTGCACACGTACTTTCGACGAAAAATCCGAAGTCAGATAGTTTGTTTACTGTTGCTTTAAAGAAATAAATTGGATAAAAAACAGGAATATAGGAAATATAGGACATTTTCCAAAAATATGGGAAATATAGGACGATTTTCATACTTTTTTGAAAATATAGGAAATATAGGATATATAGGACCACTTCGACCCCTGCATTACTGAATGAGAAATTCTTTAAAAAAGCATTTTCTTCTACGTTTAAAGGAAAAAAAACTTATTTAACATTTCTTAAAATGATGTGCTAAACTAAAATGATGTGGTAATACATGAAATACACCGCCAGCTCAGTCCTTCCAGCCGAGGACTGCAGTTTCGTGCTTATTAGCACTCATCAGCCCGGCATAGGAAGTGACTGAACTGGAGGTGGAAAACCTCTTAAGGAAGCCAAGAGTGCCAAACAAACTGGTAGCTAATTTAAAATTGGCACTGACCAGACGAGTGAGTGAAACAATGGTTCGGTTCAACTCGAAGATTGAAGGCAAGGCATGGTAATTTCAGTAAGTTACCACCCTATATGTAGGCAAGGCATTATAATTTTAGTAAGTTACCGTCCTATAACTTACTGAATTTATGTGGTAATATATTTCAATATTTATTTGAGATAGGAATTTTTTGCTCTAGTGGCATTTCTGACACATAAATTTTCTTGAATAGTTTGTTCTAGTTACGCGCATGAAACACATTATTTCTCTTATTCGAATCTTAGTATATTGATGAAAAGAAGAGTTCAAAATTATTGCTTTAAGAACTCTTTAAAAATATATTTTTTGCTAGATTTAAAAAAAAAAAAAACTTTTTTGACATTTATTGAAATGAAGTGCTAAACTGAAATGATATGCTAATGTGTTTCTATCTTTATTTGAGATAAGAATAATTAATTTTTGTGCCAATGTTAAATTATTCGGTTCCTTGTTAGAATCTTGAGGCATTGGTTAAAAGAATTGTTTCACATTGTTGCAGATTTGTTGCATTCGTTTTAAATTGTGTTCTCTGTTCGAGATAAAAACCGCATTGACATCCATTGAAATGATACGGTAAAGTATTACTATCTTTACTTGAGATGGGAATACATTATTTTAATGAAATTGCTAATTTATTTTGTCCTCTGTTCGTATGTTAATACGCTGACTAAAAGAAACGTTTGACGGTGTTGCATCCCAGATTCTCTATAAAATTTATTTTCAGCTCGAGATAGAAAAAAAAAAAGAAAAAAAAATTAATTTGAATTTTGTCATCTTGAATTCAAATTATGTTTTCGCAATCACAAGTGTGTGTGTGTGTGTGTGTGTGTGTGTATGTAGGCGTGTGTGTGTGTGTGTATGTAGGCGTGTGTGTTTGTGTGTGGAGGTATGTGTGTTTGTGTGTGGAGGTATGTGTGTTTGTGTGTGGAGGTATGTGTGTTTGTGTGTAGGGGTATGTGTATGTGTGTGTTTGTTTGTGTGTGTATGTGAGTGTGTAGGTGTGAGTGTGTGTGTGTGTATGTGAGTGTGTAGGTGTGTGTTTGTGTGTGTATGTGTGTGTATGTTTTTGTGTATGTGTGTAGGTGTATGTATGTGTGTGTATGTGTTTGTATGTGTGTAGGTGTATGTATGTGTGTGTATGTGTTTGTATGTGTGTGTAGGTATGTATGAGTGTGTATGTGTTTGTATGTGTGTGTAGGTATGTATATGTGTGTGTGTAGGGTAGGTGCTTGTATGGGGGTATGCGTGTAAGGATATGGACGCAACCTGGAGATGACTTTCGCTAGAGGAGCAGCAGCGTGAGGAGCCGGTCGACGGTGATGCTGCAGAGGGTGCTGGCGAGAAAATAAAATCATAGCACATCAAAACAGTCAAGTGAGAGCAATAAGCAATCGTGATTGCTCAAAAATTACATCCATTGAAATGATGTACTAAATTATCTCTATTTTTGCCTTATATGGGAACACTAGTTAGCAACGCTTAACTATTTATTACCTTGTTCTAATCTTGAGACATTGATAAAAAAATAATAATAACTCAACGACGCTGCAGTATAGATTCCTTTAAAATGTATTTTCTGCTCGAAATAAACACCGTATATACTAGATATCCATTGAAATGATATGCTGCATCATTCCTATCGTTATCCGATGCAAAAATTTCAACTAATCTAATCTTTATTTTGTTGAAAACTCACCCTTGTTTAATGTATATTTGTATTTACGGTTTATAATTACCTTCATTTTTCATCATTCTAAAAGAGACTGCACGTTGCAGGTCGTTGATTTGTTGATCTGTTAATCGTGGAGAACAAAAGTCCTGCTGGTTTGTTGATCGCAATGATTAAAAGACTTCCCAAAGCAATATAAACATAGTTGGAACTAATTATATTTATTTTAGGAAAATCGCTAACTTAGTTTTGCCCTTGTTAGAATCTTAAGACATTTATTAAAAGAATGGTTTGAAACGGTTACAGTTAAATTATTTAAAATACACTTCATGTTTGAAGTAAAAGCCGCGTTTTAACATACATTGAAGTGAAATGCTTAATTATTCTTATTTTTATCCTATTGCAGTCTCTAAAAACACCCATTTTAAAGAGAAAAACATCATCATAATGACGTGAACAGCTTCTTTAATGATATCCATAGCAATTTAAGACCCGATTCCCTATAAATGGACAATTATCTCCAAACACTTTTTCCGAAAATCGGCAAAAAAGAGCATCAAGTAAGTTGTTTGCGAATACTTACCAGTTGAGTTAAAGATCAATCAAAAAAAAAAAAAAAAATGGATTGTTTTTAAACACACCAAGATTTTAATGCCTCAAAGTCACCCTAGGTGAAAATTTAAAAGAAATTGCCTGCCGCTGTCCTAAAACAGAATAAAAATCAGTCGAGCATAAATTTGAAAACGAATTCCATTTTTTTTTAAAATAAATCCAGTAAAATGAGCATGAATCTTTACTAATAATAAAGCTGAAAGTCTCTCTGTCTGTCAGGATCTCTGTGACGCGCATAGCGCCTAGACCGTTCGGCCGATTTTCATGAAATTTGGCACAAAGTTAGTTTGTAGCTTGGGGGTGTGCACCTCGAAGCGATTTTTCGAAAATTTGATGTGGTTCTTTTTCTATTCCAATTTTAAGAACAAAATTATCATAAGATGGACGATTAAATTACGAAATTATCATAATGTGGAACCGTAACATGGGTACAAGCCAATTGGCGAGAAAATTCACCATACATTATTTGCAAATATACAGGCTAACCAAAAGACCTTTTAATTTTTCTATTACGGGCAAAGCCGTGCGGGTACCACTAATACGTAATGAAATTCTCAATAATCTTCTTTAGAATAAGGACCAAAACCTCTAAAACTCTTTAGACTGAAGACAACAATCATGCAAAATGAACAGTTCATTTTTAATTTTATAATCTATTCATTTAGAAACTTAATTTCTATGAATTTCAATCATACCAGGCATGAAGTTAGAAAACTCATCGGTAAATGAAGACAACAATTTGAAAACCAGTTAATTATTGCCCTTGTTTATTCACGCAGCAAAAATAATAATAATAATAATAATTTACCAAAAAAAAAAGATAACTTGATCTTTGTTGCAGATATTTTACACCCCTTAATGTTCATCGGTCAAAAATAAAATAGCGTTTTAATAATTTTCATAAGTTTCAAGATTTAAATTTTAGCTTTTATAACATAAATGATGCATCGCTCAATTCTATCATAACCTATTAACATTCAAAGTCACGTAAAAAATTAATAAGAATTTGCACTCAATTGTTTGGCAACGCTATTTAAAACAACGATAAAACGAAAGCGGGGCGAATTTCCATATGTTGTGTTTAATTGTATCATAATTCAATTAATGCGCATAAAAAATAGTATTTAATTTGCGAAATCATAGCAAAAGGAAAATTAATGCATATGAATTTTTTCTCAAAAAAGATGTAATTCTTATTCGTGGGACTCGGTTTGGAAATTAATTTTTATTGAGTTTGAAATTAAAATAATAAGCAGAACATTCATGAATAAATTTTGGCAATTGTTAAGATAAAATATTCATTAACAAAAATGAGTGAAAAATCTGTCATATTTGTTTTGGCAAAATACGTGTAATTAAAACAGAGTTTACATTTGCGTAGCTGCGTGAAGGAAAAGTAATTTAATTTGCACTTTTTGGAGCTGCCACTTTGGTTTGGAAAAAGTTCTTTCAATTTAGGAAAATTTTATTAAAAGAAAGATTTTATTGAGTTGGAAATGTTGTGGGAAATTGAAGTATATGGGCAGATGTCGAATCAAACTTATGAAATGCCTGTGATAATATTTTTTTTCTTTTTTCGTAAATGTAGGAGTGTAAAGCAAAAATTGTTTTGAAATCAATAAAAATATCTTCAAAGTGAATATTATAAAAGCAAAACGAAAATTTGTATTCATCGTGTTTTTTTTTTTTTTTTTTCAAAGCTATGTTTCAAACGTGATGGATTTTATGCTACTTCCTTCATACATCCCATTCATATCAAACAAAAAAAAAAAAATAGAATAAGGCAGGAGTTAATACACAAAGGCGCGTTATTTGCAACCAATTAACCAATTGCTTTGAAACTTGACAGATTTACGTTTGATGAAAAAAAATATATTATCTTTTATGATATGCTATTTGTATTTTAAAAAGAAAAAAATGCAAAATTGTTGCAATAATCACAATTGTTTCGTTTCATATTTATTCTGCTGCAGGGTTCGTTGATTTAAATCAGCTTAATTTAAATCGTGATTAAAATCATGATTTAAATCAAGTGATTTTAAAAAATCATTGATTTAAATCAATTGATTTGAATTAGGTGATTTTTTTTAACAAAATCATTAATTAAAATCCGTTGATTTTACTTTTATAAATTAATTTTGCATTTTTAGCATGTATTGCTCTAAATTTAACTACACTGCATTGTACTATCTTAATTCAACAAGCAAAACCACATAGATCCCTCTTTCTGTGTGTGTAACAGATTTTCACTCTATTGCTTCTACTCCAAAACAACAGTTTAGACTAAAATAAAAATTCGGAGTTTTTCTTATACACCATGACTGATATAGTTCAGAAAAGTAATTGTTCAACATATTATTTTACACTAAAAACATACATGATAATGGAAACCTTATGTTTAAGCAAAGCATTAAAAAAATAACATCTTATCTAAGCATTATAATGTATTTATAAATCTTAAAATATTACTGAATAGTTAGAGAACTTATCTTAATTTTAAAAGTAAGTTGAAAGGATTTATCTATTGTATGAAATATGTTATGCTTATAAATGTAAAGTAATTAATATCTACAAATTTTGGAACATTTTTTAAAAAAAATAAAAAATATATATGATTTAAATTTTAAAAAATCCAATTTAAATTTAAAAAATCCGACTTTTTTGATTTTTTTTTTTTTAATCAAAAAAATCACGAACTTTGTTTTGCTGTAGGCAGGTTAACAACAGTATCTGCAGAAATGGTTTTTCGAGATATTTGAAGGAACGTGTTTTGAATTCAATACTAACACTAGAGATATGTTGGAATTGGACGTTTTTTCGCGCTTTTTTTTCTAAGGAAAACAAATAAGTAAACTTGTACAATAAGGCTAAAGTACAATAGATGACAAAACTGCAAAAAGGAAAAAAAGGAAAAAGGAAAAATCCGCAGTTACAGCCTTTTATCAACCCACGACAGTATTGTGCACGGTAAATGTAATTTACAATGCAACGCATTTTAGAAATATTTTTATAATGTGACACTTTAGTGCAATGTAAAAAGATTGGTTTGTACAAATATTTTTCTCTTAGCGTTTTTAATTATATTAAATGGGTTTATGTGTTCACAAAGAGTAATTTTTACTTTCAGGTTGTATATTTTGCCGCTACTTTCCCTTATTTTGTACTGCTGGTCCTTTTAGTAACTGGTTTACTACAAGAAGGAGCCATCAACGGAATTTTATATTTCATATCACCAAATTGGAGGAAACTTCTCGATATTAAGGTACATGTTTTGAACATAACCACTGATATTAATTCCCTAAAATTCAATAAGATGATTTTTATGCCCTTTAAAGTTAAATTTAAGCAGTTATTCATTTCGTTTTAAATAAATGACAACTAAAACTCAATAGGGAAGTTGCAACCTATTAAATGTTCATATTTTGGCTGTTGGATATTGTTAATTGACCCTCAAAACTAAAAAATTCACCATCGGCGAATTTTAAAACACCGTGGTTGATTTTTAATTAATTTTTAAAAATCCACGCGCAAAAGTGCGCTCTTCTGAAACGTCACGAGCCTACGTCACAGGGCGCGAATGGGCATCCTTCCGCCGAAGATCCCTTGTTTTCGCTAGGGACATTTTGAGCGCGCTGATATTTTTATTTTTTAGAAATTCAATAATCCTTTTGAACACACTACGGAGACCGGATTCGTTAAAGCACAATCTGAATAATCTTGCTCATGTAACATCAATGATGATATTCGAATATTTCCGAGAGGTTTAATGTTCCAGAAACGCGAGGAGATAAGCCTTTTACGTTTCGTCTTCGAAGTCGAATACGTGACCCTCGGCTTCTCCCCTATCGGAAGAGCGCATGACGTCACTTCCTATGCCATTTGACGTCACAAGCGCTTGAACTTTAAAAACTAATTTAAAAAAAACTACTTATCGTATCGCAAAAATTTTTTCACCTATGATGTTCATACATGTTACTCTATCATATAAAAATAAAATTGAAAAATCGAAAACTTCCCTATTAGTAGAATGTCGGTAAGCAAATGCCAAATCTTCAAAAGCATTCAATGGTGTAACGGCAAAGTGTGGTTCTGATAAGGTGATCTGTAATCTTGACAGTGTTTACTTATTTTTAGGGTAACTGCCAAGGTTACTTATCACTGAGATGAGTTGAGTTACTTTCGTTGAAGTTTTACCAAAGTATCCCAACTCAAATGGCCACCAATACCAAGTACTTTTTTCAATCTCCCCCAAAATAAATATACGTTGTCAAGGTCGTGATCCAACTTATCAGAGAGACATATATTGAGACATTTTTTGACCAAAAATAATGTGCCTTCGTCGAGACATAGG
>NC_072731.1:264570096-264696092 GCF_026930045.1 Uloborus diversus
AAAAATATCTTACGTGATTTTTCTTAGTGCTTTACGGGAGCAATAGTGCTTGACAGTATACGAAAAAAAGTCCTCCTAACAAATTACACAAATATTATAAAAAATATTTATTTCAAAGACACATTTATCCTTATTTAAGAAACAATTTTAAACTAGGCTTCTATCAGCAAACTAAAAATAAAAGTGAACGATCTCTAATTCAAATTTATCTCTTAAACATACAAAAAAAATAGCAATTAAGTAAAAAAGGTGTCCAAAGAACATGTCCAAAAAATTGTATTGTTTCAGAGGGAAGAATATTTACAAAAATATGGTTAAGCATTGTTTTTTTTTCCATTGAGTATTTTTAACATTAGATCTAAGTTTATGGAACAACAATGCAATAAAACTGGGATTATATTTCTACAATTTGCAATAAAATATTGCTACAAAATAGAAAAGTATATGGCCTGTGAGTTACCTTTAAGTACTATCATTTCAATTTTTGTGCATTTATCTTTTCTTACACTTGCCTGGGGGCGGGAGGGGGGGAGTTAGGGAATTGTACTTTGAAAAAAAATAACAGGACAAATATTTTCTAGAGAATTTTATATGGACTTACTTTTTTTTTCTTTATAAAGGGTATAAAAATAGTGGTTGCAGTTTCTGGTTTTTGGGGGGGGTCGTTTTTACAAAATAGTAACAAAAATCGGAACAAGAGTAAAATCGGTATAAGTGTAATATATCTGACCGAAAATAGAAGGGTCTAAGGCTTTTATGTCGTAATTTCTGTACATTTAGGTCCCCCAAATGTAGTTTCTGGCTACATCACTCAATCGCTACTTAAACACGTTCTACATTTGCGACACGGTAAATTCGTCACTGCACATATTACCACATCACCACAACCATTTCATATAATCCCCTTTCCATAATTTTTATTTCAAAATAATCATTTTAAATATTTCTTTTATATTGTTGATTTATATTTACACATTTTAAGAATTATTAGACTGTTTTCAATTGAGTAAGTCATCTAAAAGAAAATAGTATTTTCTAAGAAAAAAATCATGGATTAAAATTCTTAAATTTCGTTTTCGAAGAAATCCACACAAAAAACTCCACACAAATGAAGAAACTTATTATTTTATGCATAGAAAAACAAGAAAAAAAAAGTTTTTTTTTACATTATTATGTTCGAAATATGGTGAACGATTCGATTGCATATTTTTTAAATACACACATCTACTGCCATCTATCGGAGTTATTTTTAATTACTATTTCTTCTATTATTCTGCAACGATCACTTCTGCTGCATTGAAAAATTAAACCGCGATACTCTTTTCTGCAGTTCCCTACAACTTTGAGCAATTTAATCTTGAAATAATGCCTATAATCTTTCACTTTTCAGCCCAAAGGAATTGCTTTATTTCTTCTCATTTTTATATTCGAATAAGGCAAAATCTATGTGACACGATTTGAGCTAGAGACTATGTGACGAGTTAAAGGTGAAACGTTTCGGACTATTTTTGTTTTTCTTTTCCAAAGTTACAAGAAAATGCTAGAAATTATGTTCAGTAATGTACTTTAAAAAAAAAAAAAAAGTAGAGTAGGAAACTTCAAGTTTATGCGTTCATAACTGTTAAAATCCAAAGGAAAGTATTTCGGAAATAATTTCAGTTCTTTAATTTTTTCTAAAGCTCTGCGTGAATGAATGTTAAAATTAAGTACTGCAACATATTTCACAATCTCCATTTATATGCAAATACCGTCCTTAAAAAAAAAAAAAAAAAAAAATAAGGAAAACAATGGGGCTGTTTCCTTCAGTCAAAAGAAGTACTTTTAGTCACTGAAATTGAAAGAATAAGTAAAAAAAATAACATGGACCCAGAAAATTCTTTCATTTTCCCAACAGTTATTTTTTAATTAATTTTATAAAATGTCCGATTTTTCAAACAAGGCGTGGTCTTGATGACGTCACAAATGATGCTCTTTGGCGCATCTTTCTACCGCGTTTCCACGTTATGGTAATCAAGCAGCGAATTAAAATTGCGCTCTACGCTTGCTATCAACCCTTTCGTTGCCAATACACGTGAGTAAAGATGCGAATTAACTATTTTGCGCTGTGAATGGCAACACAGAATGGCATTTCATCATTTGTGATGTCATCGGCAAGAAATGTAAACAATGAAAGCGCACCGGTTTATGCAATTTTTTAAAACTATTAAACTCAAACAAATTATTTAAGAAATAGTTAGATCCTATGTTTTTAAGCATGTTCTTTCAGAAAAAAAAATAGTTTTAAAATTTTGGAAACGACTCCGTTATTGACAAACTTCACAGAAAAGCAGTGTAATAAATATCGATTGTCAAATTGGTTAGTAAACGTACGGAATAAAAAATGACACAGTTCAATTTAAAATAATGTTGCCAGGGACAGAGTTACCACGTCTCAAATGTCTCGATGCGGGAGCAATCACGATATAATGACCCCAAGATTATTTAAAAATGCACAAGAAAAAATGGTTTTGTACTTCTGTTCATTTTAAACAGAAATATTGTGCACTAGTGGTACCCGCACGGCTTTGCCCGTAGTAGAAAATTAAAAGGTCTTTTGTTTCGCCTGTATATTTACAAATAATGTATGGTGAATTTCTCGCAAATTGGCTTGCCCATGTTAGGGTTCCACGTTATGATAACTTCGTCATTTACTCGTCTATCTTATGATAATTTTGCTCGGGAAAATGTTCTTAAAAATGGAATGGAAAAGGAATAAGATCAAATTTTCAAAAAATCGCTTCTAGGTGCACATCCCCATGCTACAAACTAACTTTATGCCGTATTTCATGAAAATCGGTCGAACGGTCTAGGCGCTTTGCGAGTCACAGAGATCCAGACATCCAGACAGACGGACATAGATCCAAACGGACTATCAGCTTTATTATTAGTACGGGTTGTGCGGGACTTTAATTACAATTAATTAACTTATACTCAGGTTCTAATTTCTGTATGATTATCTACGGTCACGATCCAAAAGTTTGAAAACTTTATCAATATTTTGTCCGTATTATATTGAGTTGACTTTCATCAGATGTAAATGTTGTAACTCCGCTTCAGTCTTAACTTTTCTTGATATGTTGTCATTTCATTTAAGTGCAACTTTTCTCAATTTAGTTTTTAAATTTGTATTGAGCGGATCTGGCAACAGACAAGAAACGTTATTACGCTAACATTCTGAGATAATTGATATCAATGTTTCTGTATATAGTGAAGTAAATAAATTCATACGAAAGAATCAAGTCTAGAATCTCAGCAGTAAATGTAGTGAATAGATTCATTTAACTACTTCGAAGCTAAAGCGAAGATTAGTTGCGACAACAATTAATATTGTTGTACTAGTCATCCGCAATGGCGTTGTTTCAAATATTCTACAAACAGAATCTGTTTTAACACATATTTTTTGAAAAAAATTTCGAAAAATACTTGTCTTTCAATAATATAAATATTTTTTAAATCAAACACAGAACTTGGTGCTTCTGCATATTTTAATGCATAAAGATAACTAATATAGAACAGGGGGAGAAAACGAAAAAGGAATTCTATCAACATACGTCCCAAATGGATTGACTACATGCGAGGAACTTCTCCAGGGGTAAACTCCGTGCGGAAATGGATGTTTCCCGCGAGGAACCCCAGCGGAAGTACACGCGGATTTTTATTACTCTTATTGCATTTTAAAAGACATGCAGTCTCTCGGGATGTCTCACGGTGGCTTTGTCCAACTTTTTTTTTCTCTATCTGCAGAATAAATGCGTTTTTGAAACACTCGAGCAAGTTTTTAGTATTTTCTTTGTTTACGTGTAAGTGAATAGGGGTTTATCTTTTACATTTTGTGTTTTTTTTAATGTAGAAGGGAAACAGAAGTAACGTTGACAGGAAAAAGATTTCAGTGATGTAAAACGATATAAGTGAAACTATTCTTAAAAGTTCTACTGCAGTGGGCAGTAAAGGGCAGTATCTGCAGAAATGAGTTTTAGATATATTTGAAGAAACGCGTTTAGGATTCAATACCAAAAAGAGGAAACTGTTGGAATTGTACGTTTATGTCGAGATTTTTTATTTCAGAGGAAGTCAAATAGACAAGCTTGTGCAATGAAGCTAACATACAATAAATAACAAAAAGGAAAAAAAATTGCATTTGTTACCCTATTTAACCAATTTTTACGCCAATATTATGTTAAATACTCAAATATCATGAATAGTTGTTTTAGTTTTTCAGCAAAAGCACTATCATATGTTTCTACTGAAAAATAAAAAGTTTAACAAGAAGTTCCGTCCAGAACCAAAGGAGCCTACTTTCCCGTATACCAATATCGAATTTCTATAGTATCTGATCATTATTCTGAAAATTAGCAAATTTTGCTCCAAGTAACTTTTGAGTGAATAGTTCGATTTGAACATTTTTTTTTATTTGAAAGACCTCGGCGAGGACACCCCATTGGCATGTTTGATTTTTTAGTTTGAACAAATTTTCGTTCAATTCTGAACAACTCAAAAAATTTAACAATAGCGCCTACAGAGAAAATTCAAGGCAAATATAAACCCGGAACTTAGAGGGGAATTTGTAGGAAAAAACTTTTGATGAAGAACCATGTATAGAAAATATCTTTTTGATTTGAACTGTTTTCCGTTCAATTTTGAACACTTCAAAACATTTAACATTAGCACCTACGGGGAAACTGAAACTTTAGTATAGATTCCGAAGTTAAAGGCGGATTTACTTCAAACAAATTTCATTGGAAATAGCGCTTGATGACCAACTCCCAACTTCGACTCCAAGATATTCGGGCACCTGACTCCGACTCCGAATCCTGCGCGCAAAAATTAGTCGGACCGTGACTTCCCGACTTCGTAGCTTTGGCAAAAATTTATACACGGAGGAAATATGACTGACTCCAATGACTCTAACTCTTGGAAATTCTTTTCCGATTGCTTTTTCCCAAAATAAGTCCGACCTCGACTCCGCAAACATTGGCAAAGTTGCGGACTTTAAGGGATAATGACCGATTCTAGCTCCGAGTCTTTGAATTAAAAATCTCCGGCTCCCGACTCTGACTCTTTTGTCCCAAAATGAGATTGACTCCGACTCCACAGCAATGGTTTTTACTGTGAAATAATGGGGATCAAAAGTACTACTTTAAGTCACTGAAATGGATAGAATGAGCAAAAAAAAAAAAAAAAAACATGGATCCAGAAAATAATTTTATTTTCCCAACAGTTATTTATTAATTAATTTGTGTTTATGACGTCAAAATGATGCGCTTTGCCGCGTACTCCACTGACGCGCTGAATGTTTAGGCTTGCTGTCTACTGCATAGACTAATAATAAGAGTAGACCGAGCTTTCTCATTCTTGCTGATAAAGAAAATTGGTTCATAGATGTATCATGTGACTAGTGGAAGGGCTTGGCGAAGATTTTGGCAGCATGGTTGCTAGATGGCAGCATTATCTATAGTTTGGCACTCGACATGTATTTTAAGACAATGTGTTTTCATTAAAAAAAACTTCCAGGTGCAGAGATTGAACTGTTTTTCTTTTAGTTATGCATTATTTTGACATTAGTAATAGTTTTTGATCAGTTTTCGGTAACTTTTATTTCATTTGGAGCTGTCAGCGTTGGCGTGAACGAAATGGCGTAAACTTTTTGTGTTAACGCAAAAATGTACTAATCGGTATCTTAAATTGAAACTGTAGGTAAAAATCTTACCGTTTTGCCGATTCTTCTTGGTCGCTTGCATCTTTTATTGCTTAGAGAGTTATTGAAATTCACTAAAGAAAATGCACAATACTATCTAAACGAAAAACTCACTATATTAACAAAATATTTACAACTTAGAATAACAAATTTACAAATCGGACTCCATAAAAGATCATTCTTCCGTGTTCCATCAATTCTATTTATTTTATTTCGCGCTGGCGTTGATCGACTGCTACTATTAACGCCCGCTGTTGCTAGGATATCCACCAGTCACATGGTTTGGTTTATGAGCAGCAAAAGGGTTGCCATAGCTCGGTCTACTCTTATTATTAGTCTATGGTCTACTGCGTTTCCAGGTTAAGATAATTTAGAAGTGAATTAAATATTGCGCTCTACGCTTGCTATCAACCCTATCGTTGCCACTGCATATGAGTAAAGAAGCAAATTAAATATTGCGCTCTGCGTTTATGGCAACAGTGAATAAAGGTTCATCATTTGTGATGCCATCTCAAAAGCGCAAAAAAATGAAATTGAGTCTGATCACCGATTTCAATATGTTTTTAAAAATAGTAAACTTTGTCAAATTATTTAAAAAATGGTCAAATCTTATGTTTAAAGGCATGCTTTTTCAGGAAAAAAGTACTTTTAAAATTTCGGAAGCAACCCCATTAGTGTTAATATGATTTATTTTATTTTCATTCTAAAGTTTTAATTTATGTGTTCAGTTTTTGGTGGAGAAATTTGGAGTCATTTTTGTTTCTGCATAAAATTATGCGCTGATTTTTTTTTTTTTTTTTTTTTTTTTTTTTTTTTTTTTTTTTTTTTTTTTTTTGTGACAATGAAAACTATTACTTGAAGTTCACATTTTATTGTTTCAAAACATTTTTGAAAGTAGATTAATTCATTTTTTAAATTATTTTTGGCAACAGGGGAAAAACAAACGATTTATTTATTTATTTATTTTTTTTTTTTTGATATGATGTATTTATTTTTATGAGTATATTAGTTTTACTTCTTTTTTTTTTCTTTTTAAAAGCAGTCAAAGATTTTTCATTTTAATGGAAAAAAATGTATTAGCTGCTTTGTTCAAAAGGTGCTGCTACTTTATTTGTTCGTTTATTTATTTATTTATTTATTTTTTCGCATCTAATTCTTCAGATGAGCGAGGCATAATTTATTTCTAGATATCAGCTTAAAATATTTAAGAAAACATGTTTGAAATAATTTGCGGTTTTAGCTAATTTTGAGAACATTGATCAGATACTAGCAAGTCGATATTGGTGCTAGATGTATCTAAATTGTCTAAACTCATAATTAATCATTATAGTTTTGAATTTTTTAAATCGTAACTGTAAAGTTAACAGGATATGTATAATTTAAATATTTTTTTTACACATCTATTTAAATTAATTTCATTTCAAACACTTTTATATTTTATCGTGGGAAGTAATCCAAGCGCGACGTTTTTATCCTCACAAAGTTTTGTCTGCACGAAGGTTTATCCAGGTGAAGTTTCGCCGCTGCGTGTAAGATTCCATTTCGTTTTTTAAAATAATAAAATAACGAATCTTGCATCACTGGAATAATTATTGATTTATTTTTTTTAAACCTTTTTGTGTAACAAAATATTTACAAAAAAAATGGAATATGGGCTGAATGTTTTTTCGACATTTTTTTTAACTTATGATGCGATACTAATTAAAAATAAAACATACCACACTTAGTGCGATTTATTTATTATGTTTTACACCATTCTTTGTAAAACAAATAAAAACAGCTCATCCTAATACGTTTTTAACCTTCCACACACAAATGAAATATAATCCCTGCCAAACCACAATTGACCGCGAGATTTCTAATATGAGATATCGCCTTCGAAAATCTTACGTAAGCATTTGTTTGACACCCCCTCCCCCTAAGTAAAGATATGTAGAGATTTTTCCCAACCCCCTCCCCCTCAGGACCCTTACGTAATTAACGAATAGCCCCTTATACCTTTAAGAATTTTGCTTTTAATACAATGAGGCAAAATTCTTAATCTGACTTTCCTCTTTAATATCTTTCATCCCTCTCTTCCGGCAGTATTTTCTAATCTTGGGCAATTTGGAAAAGGATTGTTTTGTGATCAGGGAAAATTCCCAAAAATTTTAATAACCCTTGCTTTAAAAGATATTACAATTGATTTATTAGAAATGCATTGCTATTTATCTAATTGCAAATCTCTTACGTTCAGGATTCAAATTTACAATTAGCCGCCTCTCATCATCAGGTATTTTTTTAGAACATTGCAACTTAAATTAACTTTATGATTATCATTTTCTGATTAGCAAGACTGCAATGAATATCATAATTTTCATCAAGTTAACAGTCATTCATTAAAAATCTTCATTATCTAATCAAACCTTCACATCGTTGAAACAAAAGCTAAAATCGACTATCATTTTCTTTCTCTAAATTTTAATTAAATGAATCGAAACAATAGTTTTTAATGTTACATTAAAAACAAAAAATGAATTTTCCAATATATCTCACTGAGTAGTATTTAATAACCATCTGTATTATTATCACAATACAATTAAGGCGTCCTATCAAATTCTAATTAATTTCTATGATGAAAAGCAAATCAAATCTTAATTTTAATTCAGTGGAATAAGATCAACCATTCTTTCATTATGAGTGTCATCGTGCCGTAAAACAATTATAAGCAACATGCATTCAATAAGTGAAACGATTTGAAAATGCATACATAATTAGACTTTTATTTTCCCATTGTCTTTTCACTGGTTCGAATAAAATGATTAGACAGTAATCTTGTGCATGCAAAATAAAGATTTAAAAAACATTTCTTTTAATAACTCTGCATGAATAAAGTACAGCCAGAATTAATTTTCTACAAGCGATGGATTTATTGAATTTTCGGTGCTGTCATAAACCTTTGTACGATGCAGACAAGTAATATCCATCATTCTTCCGTTTTTGTAATGTATTGTATACCACACACTGCTCTGGCGTTTCTTTCAGAGATGCAATGGTTGTGAGCGTATTGGATACTGTGACGAGCATTATCTCCGGGATGGTCATATTTTCTGTTCTTGGAGCTATGGCTCATGATCTGGGTCCAGGTACCAGCGTTGAAGACGTAGTAGCGAGCGGTAGGTATCTATTTTAATGTACAGTGCTGGTAAAAAAAAAAGCATCACCCTCGCATTTTCAACACAATGGGATTATGTGAGAAGTTTTGGTCGACCGATGAACGATGAATGTATGTGAAATTTTTCAAAACTTATGAAATGAACATTTAACAGCAGGAATCCGATCATTGTTCACGTAGATCGGGGCTGTTTCCGGACCAAGGCAAACTGCTGACCCCATGCTCATTTTTCCATTTCTGAATCTGCGTGTGAGTTTAGAGAAAAAAAAATGACTTAACCCCATGTCAATTTAAATCTAATAGCAGGATAAAGGTTTTTGAGCTGTTAATCACCAGTTTTGCCCTATGGCACGGAGCAGAATCATCCTGGAAAATGACGTTTGGAACTGAAGTAAAGTGATCCCGGATAGTAGGAAGCAATTTCTCCTCCAAAATGCCAATATGCCAATCAACACCTGAGCATTTACTGTTCCTTGCACAAAGTGAAGCCCACCCACTCCTTGATCCGAAATATATCCCCAAATCATCTGGGATACGGGATGCTTGACTGCATGTTGAATGCAGTCGGGATGATATTCCTCTCCTTTGCGGCGCGGGTGATGCAATTTTTTTTTACCACCACTGTAGTATACTAAATAGGGGAACATGGTACACACAATATTTGAAACAAGCCAAAATATCCTGCTGAAAATGACTCATAAGTAATATTATTATGAATGTCAATTCATGAATTTTTGTAACATAAGTATATTTTAAAAGTTTTTAATTGAGAAGCTAAGATGGATGGTTTTCAGCAGGGTACCTTTGTTTGTAATCGCGTTAAATTTTTTTCGAAGCAGTGAAATTTATTTTTATCGTCTGTTTGAAGGTCCTGGCTTAGCGTTCATGGCCTATCCAGAAGCATTGAGCAGACTGCCCATTCCTCAACTTTGGTCCGTCCTTTTTTTCTTCATGCTCTTTATTCTTGGTTTGGACAGCGAGGTAAGTCTTATTTGGTATTCTTAATCTGTTATATTAAGAGGTGGGCATGGAAATTCAGTATTGCAAAACCTTGCAATATACAGTAGAACCTCAATTAAGGGACACCTCCGAATAAGGGACACCTCTATTTAAGGGACATTTTTTCTGGTCCCAGTTCCTTTGAATAGGGACTTCCATGTATTTACCTCTAATTAAGGGACACTCTGTTTAAGGGACAGTCTCAAAGCCCAAAAAAATGTAAAAAATAATGTATAAGCGCATAAGAAATAAAGAATTTACTGGAATTCAAGTGTCACTATTCCTCTAAAAATTATTTGAGGTAAGTTTGACATAAACATATGTGAAGGAAACAAAAAATGTATTTTTTAAAAAACTTGCTGAAATTAAAATGCATAATTTGCCCTCTCAACAATTTATTCAAGTTGGTTCAGGGCCGACGAGGAGTTCAAGGCAACTAATTAGCTTTGTATATAAAACTTAAGAAATTTGAACATTAATTGTAATTATCATAGTATTACATTGTAAATTACGTAACATAAAGCAAATACATGTAATGAATTACTTCAAAATTATTTCTGTATGCTGCAAAACTTTGCCATTACAAATTTATTGATTAAATTTTTATTAATAAAAAAATATAAACCTAGAAATTTGAATAATTATGAATTTTATTTAACACTAGTGGAACCCGCACGGCTTCGCCCGTAATAGCAAATTAAAAGGTCTTTTGGTTCGCCTGTATATTTACAAATGATGTGTAGTGAATTTTCTCGCCAATTGGCTTGTGCCCACGTTACGGTTCCACGATATAATTTCGTATCTCGCCAATTGGCTTGTGCCCATGTTACGGTTCCACGTTATGATCATTTCGTAATTTATTCGTTCATCTTACGATATTTTTTTTTCTTAAAATTGGAATAGAAAAAGAACAAAATCGAATTTTCGAAAAATCCCTTCGAGGTGCACACCCCCATGCTACATACTAACTTTGTGCCAAATTTCATGAAAATCGGCCGAACGGTCTAGGCGCTATGCGCGTCACAGACATCCTACAGACATCCTACAGACATCCAGACATCCTCCGGACAGAGAGACTTTCAGCTTTATTATTAGTAACTAGTGGAACCCGCACGACTTTGCCCGTAATAGAAAAAATTAAAAGGTCTTTCGGTTCGCCTGTATATTTACAAATGTATGGTGAATTTTCTCGCCAATTGGCTTGTACCCGTGTTACGGTTCCACATTATGATAATTTCGTATCTCGCCAATTGGCTTGTGCCCATGTTACGGGTTCCACGTTATGATAATTTCGTAAATTACTCGTTCATCTTATAATATTTTTGTTCTTAAAATTGTAATAGAAAAAGAACCACATCGAATTTTCGAAAAATCGCTTCGAGGTGCACACCCCCATGCTACAAACTAACTTTGTGCCAAATTTCATGAAAATCGGCCGAACGGTCTACGCGCTATGCGCGTCACAGACATCCTACAGACATCCTACAGACATCCTTCGGACAGAAAGACTTTCAGCTTCATTATTAGTAACTAGTGGCACCCGCACGGCTTCGCCCGTAATAGAAAAATTAAAGGTCTTTTGGTTCGCTTGTATATTTACAAATGATGTATGGTGAATTTTCTCGCCAATTGGCTTGTACCGACGTTACAGTTCCACGTTATGATAATTTCGTATCTCGCCAATTGGCTTGTAACCATGTTACGATTCCACGTTATGATAATTTCGTAATTTATGATAGTTTTTTTTTCTTAAAATTTGAATAAAAAAAGAACCACATCGAATTTTCGAAAAATCGCTTCGAGGTGCACACCCCCATGCTACATACTAACTTTGTGCCAAATTTCATGAAAATCGGCCGAACGGTCTAGGCGCTATGCGCGTCACAGACATCCTACAGACATCCTACAGATATCCTACAGACATCCAGACATCCTCCGGACAGAGAGACTTTCAGCTTTATTATTAGTAAAGAAGATTATGAGACATTTTCAGCATTTTATCTTAAGTGTTAATAGTTAATTCTTATTGTGATATTATACTACTAAATACACGGCATGTATCAATTCATCCACCTCCGAATAAGGGACACCTCTATTCAAGGGACAAAATGTCTGGTCCCCTTAGCGTCCCTTATTGAGAGGTTCAACTGTATAATAATAAATCTCTGAACACTGAACTGAAGGGGGGGGGGGGAATCGCCGTCGTTGGTTGAGTCAACCGTATGCATTTAGTTAAGGTCGAGACATTTTATTAATACAGTAAAAACTCGCTACAACGCTATCCGATACAACGATAAATCCCTCTACAACGATAATATTTCGTGGTCCCGGTGAACTCGCATAGGAATTAATGTTATCCTCCTCTCAATATTGCGATATTCTCTACAGCAATAAACCCCTGTAAAGCAATGTTTTTTAAAGTTTTCAACCCCTCTTTATTACGATAATTTGGTTTTCAAGTACAGTAAAATCCTGAAAGTGTAAGAGAGCAAATAGTGGAGAAGAAGACGATGAGGAGGAAGAAAATGTTGATGATGATAATACGAGTCCATCACAATCCTTATTATCGACCCAGGAAGCACTTCAATCAGTCAAATCTCTGCGGACATTTTTTTCAAGTCTTCCATCCACAAACGAGGATCATTTGGACTCAATGTATACCTTGTTGGTTGACTTAACAGTCAAAAAAGCGGCCAAACAAACAAAAATATTGGATTTTTTTTTTCAATAAAAACGGATTTGAGGTATGTTTACGAGCTTATTTTCGGAATTTATTTCAATTGATAGTAATATTTAATCATAATTAACACCTTGCCAATAAATGTATTACAAATATACTATATATAATAATTTGCACCTAGGTAATGCATATACTAAAACATTTAAATAAAAAAAAACCTATTGTATTATCAAAATATATAGGCCCTCGATATAACAATATATCCCTCTACAATAATATATTTCTTTGGTCCCCAAAATATCGTTTTAGCGAGATTTTACTGTATATATGTTACCGTAAAGTACAAAATCCGTTATTTTATAGAATACCTAGTTATTTTATGAAATAACTGATCGTGTCCGTTAAAGTGTAAAACTCTCTTGTATTTCACAGTTTAACTAGTTATTTCATAGAATAAAGATCTGCAGCCCATTAAAGTGTAAAATAATCTGTATCAGATATCTTGCACGACAAATACATTTACCTTCCACCCCTACTGCCTTTATGAACTATTCCAAGCCATAGGGAGAGTACTTGTTTAGCGTGTTGGCGCCAGTTTTTGTTTAGAAATAATTTTCTATGTAATTCCAAGTGTCATTTTAGTAATCCTTGTTGTAACAAATGATTTATGGGACGTTTTCTTAAATAGCATTTATACGCTGCATAAATTAGATAAATTGCTTCTTTTTCATTTTAATTGTCTACCATTAGTTTATTTATAGAATACCTAGTTATTTCACGGAATAACTGATCGTGTCCGTTAAAGTGTAAAACTCTCTTGTATTTCACAGTTTAACTAGTTATTTCATAGAATAATGATCTGCAGCCCATTAAAGTGTGAAATAATCTGTATCAGATATCTTGCACGACAAATACATTTACCTTCCCCCCCTACTGCATTTATGAACTATTCCAGGCCATAGGGAGAGAACTTGTTTAGCGTGTTGGCGGCAGTTTTTGTTTAGAAGTAATGTTCTTTGTAATTCAAAGTGTCATTTTAGTAATCCTTGTTGTAACAAATGATTTATGGGACGTTTTCTTAAATAGCATTTATACGCTGCATAAATTAGATAAATTGCTTCTTTTTCATTTTAATTGTCTATCATTAGTTTATTTATAGAATACATATATATATCTATATATATATAGTTATTTCATTTTAGATATTTTTTTTATTTTAAACTTTAACTGTCTCTCATTAGTTAGTTTATAGAACACCTAATTATTTCATAGAATGACTAGTTAAAGTGTCAAATAATAACATATTACACGCGTTAACGGACACAATCAGTTATTTCATGGATTAACTAGGTATTCTATAAAATAACTGCATTATATACTTTAACGGTAATATATATATAACCTTTTATAAGAATAATAGATATAGCACAAGGTCCTTTCTTAGTTTCGGAATTCAAATTAATTTTAAAAATTCGAACGGTTTTTTTTTTCTTAATTTAAAGAGTTTACAGTATAATTTTTAATAAAAACTATTGCTTACTGTTAACCATTACTGAAGTTGGAAGGGCTGTCAATTTTCCGAAAAGTACTTTTCGGTTTTGAATAAATTTTATATTTATTATTAAAGAAAAAACTTTCATTTTGTACGGAATTATTTTCTTACTTTTATGAAAAAAATAATATTAACTACAGTTCAATTGAAACTGAAGAATAAAAGAATTGGCCGATATTTAACTGGGAAACTAATTTATATTTAAATCATATTTCATGTCGATTGAAACGTTCATAAAAACTATAGTACACAAGAGAAAATAAGTCGAACTGAGCCTTGATTAAGAATAATAGTTTTCGTTGAAAAATCGAAAAATTCGAACCTTTAAAGCACGCTTCGAGGTGCATCAGGACCTGGCCCAAGGTATCTGTAATTTTAAAAAATCGTATTACTGGACCTTTTCATCTGACTAGAAGAGGACCAACAGACGCTATATGAGTCAGTGAGAAGCAAAGGAATGTAAGTGACAAAATTAAAAACTTTGGAGATAAACGTGCAAATGGTAGGTGAACCTCTCCTCTGTCTTGTGGCAAGAGATAGTACTAGTAGCTCTAATAGGTGCTGCTGCACAACATGATTTCGAATTTTTTACTTCCTTTTACAAAAAAGGAAGTATTGTATTCGCAAAAAAAATTTCACTCAAAAATCGACCTTATTTTCCATTTTACTCACCCCCGAATGAATATTGATTTTTTTTTTTCGACTCGACCAGACGTGGATAACACTTTCAGGGGCGGTGGTTGCGCTGTGAAACCACTAATTTATGAATTTTTTTCTCTCTTTTTTCTGAATTTTTTGAATCAAAATCGCTTGAGTCCTCTTCTTTTAAGTTCAATGAACAACATTAGATGGCAGAATAACAAAAAAAAAATTTTTCGCAGGTTCAATTTCTTGTTCAAATCATCAAATTTTCAATTTTTCGTTTACCCCAAAAATTGGAATAGTTTTCAGATTTTAAAATTTTTAATTAGCGCTGAAAGAGTGAATCATTTTTCTTCTTTTTTCCTGAGGTAGTCAATCATATTGTTCGAAAAGATTCAAATTCATTTTTACATGCATAAACATGTTTTTGTCCTTTCCCAGGTGGGGGGTGTGAATAAATGGGGACACCACCCCCAGTGAAAAATATTCTGAAATAAATTTTTTTAACTGAAAAATCTATGTCTAGATAATCAAATAAACCCATTCGTGGTGTTTTTTCTTAAGATTTCTCAAAAATTAATGACGCGCCCCCGAAAGGGATAAGGGCCTAAGAACGTATAGACACGCGAAATATACATTTTGACGGTTCCCGAGTTAATTGCAACGAATTTTCTCGTAACGTCTGTATGTACGTATGTATGTATTTATGTGCGTATGTAACTCAAGAACGGAATGTCTAGAAAGTTGAAATTTGGTACGTAGACTCCTAGTGGGGTTTAGTTGTGCACCTCCCTTTTTGGTTGCATTCGGATGCTCCAAAGGGGGTCTTTTGCCACTTTTTGGGGGGAAATCATTGTTAATTTCGATGTAAACTCAAGTGGTGTTATAATTTGGCGGACACTTGGCGATATATCGCCAGCCTTTTGGTCGCCAAGTTTTGTCGCCAACTTGGCGAAAAATTTGGCGATTTTTTTTTATAAATCTGTTTCAATTTGGCCACTGCTGATGATGTTTAGAGAGTAAACTATTGAATCACATTAATATTGCCAGTAATGGGGAAATGACATTGAATTGGAGTAAAAGGAAGTAATGTGATGCACACATCAGCTCGTTTTTAATGAAAGCCTACCTGGGATCTGAACTTTAAACGCTATTTGCTCGAAACTTTAAATAGTCCACTTACATCCCTTTGCTTCTCACATCCTCATATGATTCATCTTTTAAATTCATTAAATCTTTTTTCTTGTATAAAAATTATTTTTGTTTTCTCTTCTTTTTTTCATATTCGTCTTCAAGTTTGCGCTGATGGAAAATGTATTGACTAGTTTCTGTGATGAATATCCTCGACTACGCAACCACAAAGCCAAGTTTTGTACATTTCTGGGCATCGTCTGTTTCCTTTTAGGTCTTCCCTGTGTTACGAAGGTAAGAACATTTTAAAGGCAAGAACAAAATTAGGTCTTCAAATGGTTTTGGTTTTCTTTGAACAAACTTAACTTCTTAATCTTTTCCTGCTCTTTGTTCAGCTTATTTTTATTGGTTTTCTCTTTTTGAATTTTTTGTTCAGTCTAAATATCGGAGCAGTGTTTCAATGAAACCTACTTTAAAAGTAAATTTTATAATTACTTTAATGAAAATTTTTTTTTTTTCTCCTAACTTGAAAATTGATTTAAATTTGCATTTTTCAGAACAAGAAAATGTTTTGTTAGAGCTCTTTTTAGAAGGAATACTTTTCTTACCAATTTTAAAAATTATCTTTCGTCGTGAGCTTCCTTTTACAAATTAAACTAAATGTCCAACTTGTATAGCAATATTATAACTTTCATTAGGCATATTATCAAAGGAAAAGCAGTGAAATCATTTTATTAAATTTTAAAAATATTTAGAAAACGTCCTTATTTAGCTAAATAAGTTGTTAAAATACGTTTTTGAATTGCTTTTGTTAAGAGTTTTTTAATTTTTTTTTTTAACTTAACTAAAAAATTATTTATTAAATTATCTTTTTAAATTTTATATGATAGTTTGAACCCCACTTTACTTCCAAATGTATTTGGCAAAGAAAAAGTGTCACTTTTCTTATTTCCTTATGCAAAATTTTTCATAAATTTTCGTTTGGATTGTAATTGTAGACTTGTAGTTACAGTATCTCTATGTAGTTACTATGTAGTTACAGCTCTATGCCAGGGTTGTCAACTGCTCCGCGGAGTTTGCAGAGTTGCTCCGAAAAAATGGCGAAACTCTGCGGCTCCGCAAAGAAGCTCTTTTTGCTCCGCATTTCCCGGCGGAAAGTTTTCAAGCTTAAATTTTGCTATTTTATCATAACTAACATGTAAATATGGAAAATTACCAGGGTTGGCAAGTTTCTGCCAAGGCGGTTAAAACCACTGGTAGAAACCGGTTAAAGCCGGCATGGCAAAAACCAGTTTCTGCCACATTTGCGGCAGAAACTGGCAAAAACTCACAAAATGACAAAAAATTAATTATTGACACACAGTAGAAAATACATGGAAAAAATAACTAATTTGTTAACTAAAGCACAATCAATTGTTACATTGCAACAAATGTTACATTGTTTGGACCCTGCAGTTGCCTCTTAGAAAAGGTGGTTTCAAAAATCCAAACAG
Organism: Uloborus diversus; assembly: GCF_026930045.1. Taxonomy (NCBI): domain Eukaryota; kingdom Metazoa; phylum Arthropoda; class Arachnida; order Araneae; family Uloboridae; genus Uloborus; species Uloborus diversus. Next base: position 264,587,482 of record NC_072731.1, read on the forward strand.
TTTTCTCAATTTAATGTGCACAAATGAGGAACTTAAGACTATTCTTGCAACAGAAGAGCTAGCAGGCAATGCATCAAAAAACAAGCAATATTCGTGAAATTTTCATCTGTTGTATATTTTTTCACACTGCTCCACCATCTAGTAACTGGGAAAGTGGTAAAAATTGAACTAAGTTTCGAGAAATGCAGCCAATTTGTTTTGCAAAGCTGTGACTTTAGGTACATACAAAATCTAGGTTAATATTGGCAAGTAAATTTCTGACTCTTTCTTCTTGAAGCACGTGATATTTCAATCAGAAGCAGTTTAGATGAAGCATATAAAGAGAGCAAATTACAATCAGTAATTTCCTGTTTTTAGTTCTGTATGTCACTCCTCTTGCATAAGAACCCATCTGATTTTTGTCCTTTGTTAGATTAATGCAAATATTACGAGCATCTACAGTTGAAAAGTTCCCTTTCCAAACTAAATCAAGGGCATTAGCATAGGATTTTATTTTTTTAAATGATGAAATGAAGTTTGATGTCTCAGTTTATTTGAACAAATATCATTTAGTAATTACTTTAAAAGTTAAGTAAAGTTAAAGTTATTAAAGACACTTTTAAGTTTTTGCCAGTTTCTGCCAGTTTTTACCGGTTATAACCAGTTTCTGCCACTGGCACGGCAAAAACTAGTTTCTGCCGGCAGAAAGCCAGCCCTGGAAATTACAGACGCTTATACTCAAAGATTGAAATAGTGTTTAAATTATTAATTAAAAAATAATTACTTCTGTACTCGTGTTTAAGATTATTAATTAAAGCTATAAGACAATTTTAGATAAGTAGTTTTAGTTGTTTTTATTGATTTTTATACAAAATGCCAAACTGCTCCGCAAAATTTTTAATTGCTCCTCAAAATTACCACAGATGTTCTTCAAATTATTTTTCCAAGGTTGGCAATCCTGCTCTATGCTTATTTTATGTCAGGATTTCATTTTTCTTCAATTTATGCAAAGCAGTTTTTCTACAATCAGCCAAGAATGCATATTGCACATACAGTTAGCAGATATGCATGCCAAACATCACACAATCCTGTTTGTAAAGTAATGGGGTTGTTTCTTTCAGTCAAAAGTAGTACATTTTGTCACTGAAATTAGTAGAATAAGCAAAAAAATATAACATGGACACAGAAACTATTTTCACTTTCCCAACAGTTATTTTTTAATTAATTTTCTTAAATGTCCGATTTTTCTAACAAGGCGTTGTCTTGATGACGTCACAAATGATGCATTTTGGCGCATCTTTCTTCCGCGTTTCTACGTTATAATAATCAACGAGCGAATTAAAATTGCTCTCAACGCTTCCTATCAACCCTATCGTTGCCAATACACGTGAGTAAAGATGTGAATTAAATATTTTGCTCTGTGAATTGCAACACAGAATGGCAGTTCATCGTTTGTGATTTCATCGGACAGAAGCATAAACAATGAAAGCTCGCTGATCAAGTAATTTTTTTTAATGTTAAACTAAAATTATTTAAAAAATGATCAGATCCTATGTTTTTAAGCATGCTCTTTCAGAAAAAATACTTTTAAAATTTTGGAAACGACCCCATTATTTAGCAACAAATGTATAAGCTCATGGAATGTAATATCAGATTGCTGGAAGCATTTTCAAGTGTATTAATTAACTATTGACGTGTATATTTTAGTATATCTCAAAAGCAGTCAAAATGCTACGTCATTAATTTTGTAACACTCTGTATTTTCTTCTATTCTAAGGGAGGTCAGTACGTTTTAGAGCTAATGGACAAATATGGCGGTGGTACAGCTGTTGTGTGTATAGCAGTTGTGGAAAGTATGGCAATGGCTTGGCTTTATGGTAAGTTTAATACTTGTAAATTTTAATAGAGTAAACCCTCAATAAGTAGTCAACCGTTTAAGTGGTCGCTCCGCTTAAGTCGTCGTTTTCCTTTGGTCCCGACAACGTCTCATTCCCAGTAATGTAAAATAATCCTCTTTTAATGGCCGCCAAATTTAATTTTACCCCGGTTAACTAGTCACTCAAAAATTGTTTTCTAAAATTCTCTTTTCTTATCGGATCTCAGAAAATAGCGTTAGACTTAGTTGAAATACTGTGTGATAGTGATTTTTCCTTGAAATCTCGCTTCTCACTTCTGGTCATTCAAAGCATACATCTTGCTGCGACTCTGTCAGCACCAATCATATGAATCAAACTCCATCCAGCAAGACAGACAAAAATTTAATGCTTGGAGCACGTTTGTCAGTATTTAATATTCGTTAAAGGTACGACAGACGCAGAATTTAAAGCTTGAAGCACGTTAGAAGACAGATTTATTTTCAGTAAGTTCATCAGTCAACACTGATGGATTGTTTTAATGAAGAGTAAGTACATGAAAATGAGTTATTATGATTAAGTAACGTAAAGGGTGTCCCAAAATTAACGCAAGATTTGAATTTGCCACAATTTTTGCTGTGAATTGTTCGCAGCCACGGAAAAAGAACAATTTGACAGCTGGGAGTTTAGGGTTAGTAAAAATGGAGTGTTATGTTATTATACAGTCAGGGAAACAATTCAATCACTGCATAAGGAATTTCCTGTTCGTGTACTCTCTGGTTTCGGTGATACGAATTGTACCCTAGATCGTGTGATTTTACATCATTAGACTTCTCCCTATGGGGTTATTTGAAGTCAAACGTCTATGTCAGCAATCTCAAAACCACCTGCGCATTACCTAATTGCGATATCGAGCGCCAATAACAGTCAACTGCTTGACCCGCCCAAACTTTCATTATTTTTCAAATAATTGTTCGATAGTGAAAACGCAATTATAGAATCGAAAACGCTCCATTTGTAATAACCCTATACCCTCAGCTGCCAAATTGTTCTTTTTTCAAGATTACCCACAAATTATTGCAAAAATGGCGGCAAATTCAAATCGTGCGTTAATTTTAGGACACCCTTTATAAGTAAAAGAAAATAAAATTAGATAACTATAATGAGTGTTTTTTCCTTCTTTTTAAAGTTTCCACTAATTTACAGACATGGATTACACAAGCTTTTAGTTTTTCTCACTGAATTCTACAGCTGTTCATGAATGTACTTATGAGAAGTTTTTTTTTTTTTTCCTTCCTTATTTCCCACTCCACATAAGTAGTCATTCCGCATAAGTGGTCAAAATTTTTTGTTCCCTCGAGTGACGACTTTTCTTTTTTAGCTATATTTCTTTCTTTTTTTTCTGATTTCATATGACATTTGCAGTAGTGGTCATGTATCTCTGCCATTATACCATTATGAGTATAACATTCTTTTACCATGATTTAGTTAAAAAACAAAAAACAAAAAAGAAAGAAAATATAAGCAATTTTTAATGTTGTATCAGAAAAGAAATTAGTTCAACAAATATTTTCGATAATTTAATACACGTTTTCCCCCCAGGTGTTGATCGATTTTGCGAGGATATCAAATTTATGCTGGGTAAAAAGCCCAGTCGCTACTGGAGGATTACATGGAAAATTACTGCCCCAGCTATTCTTACTGTAAGTTCCAATTTTTTATAAATTCCATCTTTTGTTTCTCCGACTGTGAAATCATATGTTTGATTTATTTAGCACATTTTTCGCTGAGAAACTTTTCGCACACACATAATGAAAGGAACTCATCTAAAAATAGTTACTGTCATATAGTTGTACCTGCCTCACACTTCACCTAACCCCCCCCCTTTCCCTTCCCTCCTCGTGGGCTGTATAATACAGGCATCAACTGCTATGTAACTGGAAGTATTTAATGCTAGAATAAAAAATCGTCAGCATCACGCGTGGACGGTGCTTAGGGGCCATTCATTAATTGCGTAAGGATCCCGAGGGATAGGAGGGGGTGAGAAAATTTTCTACATAACCTTACTTTGGGGGGGGGGGGTTTCAAACCCATTCTTACGTAATATTTTCCAAGTCGATATTTAACATTACAGGGTTCGTACGGGTCATGGAAATCGTGGAAAGTCATGGAAAAAAATAAGCGAATTTCAGACCTGGAAAAGTCATGGAAAATTGAAATTTTCATTGAAAGTCATAGAAATTTTTATTTGAAGTCATGGAAAAATGTCCTGGACAAAGAGAAAGTAACTAACTAAAAGAGCATTAGAAATCTTGAGTGATTTAACACTTTAGCGCATAAAAGCTATTCCTATTCCTATTCAGAGTCACAACTGACTACAACTGTATTTATGTCGAGGAGGCCATACTAAGTGCCTTGCCTCCATTATTTTTTATACCGATAGATGGCAGCACCATCACCGGATAGAACAGTTCATGAGAATTTAGAACTAGTCCAGGAGCTAATAGCTGCCTGGTGCTAGCACCCCCAGAGGTATCGTTTCACTTGGAGGACATTGAGACCACGAGCATATTTAACGTCACCCAGTCCCCTTTAATGACGACGATGGGTCTTCGACCATCGAGGTTCGAACTCGGGACCCTCCGGCCCTGAATCCGACACTCTACCAATTGGGCTACCACGGCCCATAAAAGCTATTAAAAGTGGAAAATTGAACGATCCCAAAATCATATCTGCATTTTGAAATCTCATTGCATCCACTTCTGCCGCAGCTGCTTGCCTTTTTTTTTTTTGCGATGTGATTTTTCTGCTTGGACATCACTGATTTTGAATAAACTGTTATTTTCAACACTTCTTATGTTTCATATTCTGTAATAGCGAACTTGCATGTTCTTTCTTGGTTTTGCCACGCCCACTCAAAAAAGGCAGTTCAATTGCATCCGAGTTCGATTCCATCACTCGTAAGAACTTTATTATTAAATTTATCAGAGTTTATCTTAATTTATTGAAAATTTTAGAAAATAAAGATCTTTAGTCAGACGATAGAATACAGAAAAAGAGGAATTATAACACTCTAAAGGAGTAGTGCCCAACATACGGCCCGCAAAACTAATCCATGCAACCCACTGCAACGCTCAATATCTGGAATTTCTGAACCTATTAATTTATATCCACTTGAAAATGTGCAAATAAGTAAACAAGACAAGTATACTTTTAAATCAGAAGATTGAAGAAACCATTCAGGAATGAATCAAAAAAGATCTGGTTTAGAAACTTAAAGAACTAAACTATGCGGCTTTACTTTAAAGAACCAAAATACTGTCAAGTTACGTGGATGATTAAATGCTCTGTTGACACTAAAAGGCAACTTTTGAATCAAATTTATTGAAACTTAGTGATGACTCACTCATTCAACCTTTGTCCCATTCAATATCATTCTGCCTGTTTATATATTAAAAAAAATGTTACATATTTAAGTATCATCATATTCGTTTCACTGCATTTTTACATTGCTTAAATTTATATGATGAAGACAAATAAGAATAGTTTAGTTTTTTAAGTGTACACTTATATTTTTTCCATAACGAGTAAGTGCTTCAATGAGGCTATGGCATTCATGTAGACGTTTTGTTAATGCTCATTTCCAAAAATTAGTAAGTTTGAGATTAAATAGTGCTATTCTTTTCGTGTAACAAGGTCATGAAAATGTTCATTGAAGTCATGAAAATGTCATGGAATTTTTTCATCCAAATAAAGTATGAACCCTGACATTAGAAATCGCGCTGTCAAGAGGTTTGACAGGGATAATATTTCATTTGCGTCTGGAAAGTAAAAAACATATGATGAGCTTTTTTTTTTTTTATTATTTATTTTACAAAGAATGAATAGTGTAAAATATAATAAAAGAATTGCACTGTGTATGGAATGTTTTATTTTTAACGAGTATCGCATCATGTACAAAAAAACATTCAGTCCAGATTCCAACCTTTTAGTACATATTTTCTTATGCAAATAAGTTTAACTTAATAATAGCGAATTTAATAACGATGTAAGTGATGTAAGATTCGTAATTTTAGTATTTTGAAAAACTAAATGGAATCTTACGTAAGAATAGGGGGGAGGGGTTTGAAAACTCTTACGTACCCTTACATGGGGGGAGGGAGGGTCAACAATTTGCCAAAATCATCCTTACCTAATTAATGAATGGCCCCTAAGGCACTTCCGCAATTTTCGAGATGTGCCCTTTTTTTCCTACCTTGCGATTATTGAAATGTGTACACCCCTGCACAGTTTTATTTTCCTAAAAGTATTTAACTCAAAGATATTTGTAAAACATTAACAGAAGAGCTTCCTTGAGGAATGAGGCTCCATTGAAAACACCCAAGGGGCAAGAAACCCGGTGCTACCTTCCGTTACGGCTGAAAGCCTTCGTAATAAAAAAGAAAAACTTTCACTAATTACATGTTTCTATCTAAAATATGCAATTCCTGTAAGTACCCTCCATGACTATCCTTAGGCTCTTAACATAAAAAATACTTTCTAAAAACTTTCTAATCACAGACCCTAAACTCCGCGATAACACTAAATATGCTCTTTTTCAAGAAAAAAAAGCAGTTTTATTTACGGAAGAAAAAAAGAACTTTTCCCACCCTTACGTTGAAAGTGAACGTATAAGTTTTACCCCAGATAGCGCTTATACTAAAAAGTTCTTTTTGTCTATAGAATGGTAACCATGGGAGGGAATATCTATTCATCCAAGGGTCATTGGCGCCAGAAAGTGCTATTCTTCGAGAAAAACTTGGAATATAAGAATAGCGTAATAGGTCCCTTGGTGCGTGGATAGGCGGCGTTTTGCAATTCCGTTTTGAATAAGAGCCATTTCGCTTCAAAAATCGTAGCGTTAAATCTTTTTATCAAAGGAAACTCGATTATAGTGCCAAAGATATCTGGGTATAGAATGTTTTTCACTTGAACGAAGCAGTAAACATTAAGAATTTTTTTAATTATTTTTGTGAAAGTACGCAATGCATCGGTTAGTTGTGATGTTCGATAACAGCTGTCCAAAACTTTAATTCTGAAATTAAAAGAAAAATAAATAATAATAATTTGAATTTTGACATCTTGAATTCAAATTATGTTTTTCGCAATCACGGGTGCGTGTATGTAGTCGTGTGTGTTTGTGTGTGGGGGTATGTGTGTTTGTGTGTGGGGGGTATGTGTATGTGTCTGTGTGCAGGCATAAATGTGTGGGTAGTTGTGTGTATGTGTTTGTGTATGCGTGTGTATGTGTTTGTTTGTGTGTGCGTGCGTGTGTATGTGTTTGTTTGTGTTTGTGTGTGCGTGCGTGTGTGTGTAGTTGTGTATGTATGCGCGTGTGTGTAGGACATGGATGCAACCCGGAGACGGCTTTCGCTAGAGGAGCAGCATCGTGAGGACCCGATCGATGGTGATGCTGCAGAGGGTGGCGGTGGGAAAATAAAATCAAAGGACATCAAAACAGTCAAATGAAAGCAATAAGCAATTGTGATTGCTCAATACACCAATGAAAACAAGATATCAGAGCGCCGGATATCCGTTATTTATTTATTTATTCATTTTATTTTATTTATTTATTTATTTTACCATGTTGGGCATGGTCAAATTTTGCATTTTTTTTTAAAAATCATTTTAAAAACTTCTCCGTTTATTCTTCCTAAAAGGACGTTTGAATCTTGTTCCTATCTTAATTGCAACTAAAGATGTAATTATTTTTTTTCCATGCATTTAACTAGTATTATACTTAACTTTAAAACTTTAAACGAATTTTTCTCCATGATGCAATTTTCCCCGATTTCTTCCCCGTTTCTCTTTAACTCTTTTAAGTCAAGAACCGATAAAGATAAAGTAATGAAATTTGGCGCATTATCTTTTTCAAACAGTTTACTTTAATTTTTATTCCGCGAATTTGAAAAAAACGTTTACCGCAAAAATATAATTTTGTTTTTTAAAGTATCTTTGAATTTTTCGATATTTTTCTCCAAATATTTTGATTTTTCATTGAATTAATATTTTTAAAATCGCCGAATAAAAATTAAAGCTTTGATATTTGTGAATAATTTTTTGGAAAAAAATTGAAAATTGACAAAGAATATTTTGAATCATAGCGATTTAAAACAACCCTATTAAAATAAATAATAACTAAATTTTTTAAAAATATTTATGCTTTGATTTTGCTTATTAAATAGATGGTGAATCAGTGCAAAAATATTTCAAAACTCTAAACTATTAAACATTTTTTTTTCTTCAAAATGTGTCCCGTACCCCCTTAAAGGAGTTAGAGAGTGGAATATATTTTAACAAAGCAAATAATTATATTCAAAGACAGAAGAACATTAGCACCCGATATTAATCAAAATAGTTGCATACAAGTGCACATAACTTGCATGGCACAGAAAAAAAGCTTGCAGTCCGTTGCCAATCGGCAGACGAGAAATATTACAATAAATGAAACTAAGGCTTTGCACTGAGATCTGCCGGATAGGAGATTATTACATTTAGATCGCCAACAAACGCCTGGTTTGAGCCGCTTTATAAACAAGGTGTTCCGGTTTAAACTGCAATACCTCTTTTTCGCAACCGTTAGTCCTAGATGCATACTTCAAATTGCAAAAATGTTCAAAATCAGATGCAGGGTTAAGATATTAAAAGTTTGAAGCAAAAATAGAAATGTATCAAAAATTACAAAATTTAACTTTTTATACGAGCCCTCAGGTCCCCTAACTTATGTTTAGGGAAATATATATAAACTCCGTTGAAAAATAATAACAACACAAAAAGTTCGACATTAGTACGACCAACATTTTACCGATGTACGAAACGCAGCGTTTTGTGACTTACACCACTTAACACTCGCCATCAATAATATTCTTTTTTTTGGGGGGGGGGGGAGATAGCGGTTAACAAGGGTTTACAGTTATATGTGTGCATAGAGTGACTTTTCAAATTGTACAAGGTTTTGTAGTGTTTTTTTGAGCAATCACGATTGCTTATTGTTCTCACTTGACTTTTTGGCGTCCTATCATTTTATTTTCCCACCGCCACCCTCCGCACCGTCATCGTCGACCAGGTCCTCACGATGCTGCTCCTATAGCGAAAGCCAAAAACACAACCTACACACACAACCACACACACACATACACCTATACACACATACACACGCATACATACTGACACCTACACATACACACACACAAAAACATACACACACACATACACACAACTACCCACACATTCATGCCTGCACATAGACCCAAACACATATGTCTACACAGACATACACATACCCCCCCCACACACACACATTCATACACACAACTACCCACACACTTATGCCAGCACACAGACACAAACACACATGCCTACACACACATATACATAACCCCTACACACAAACACACACGCTTACATACACACACTCGTGATGGCGAAAAACATAATTTGAATTCAAGATGTCAAAATTAAAATTAATTTTTTTTTTTTTTTTTTTTTTTGAGCAATCACGATTGCTTATTGTTCTTACTTGATTGTTTTTTGATGTCCTATGACTTTATTTTCTCACCGCCACCCTCCTCACCATCACCGTCGACCGGGTTCTCACGATGCTGCTCCTCTAGCGAGAGCCGACCTACACACACACACACGCACGCACACACAAACACACACAAACACATACTTACACAAATACATACAGACACCCACACACACACACACACACACAAACACATACAGACACCTACACACAAACACATACACATAACTACCCACACATTCATGCCTGCACACAGACACAAACACATATGCCTACATACACATACCCCTCCCCCCACACACACATTCATACACAACTACCCACACACCTATGCCAGCACACAGACACAAACACACATGCCTACACACACATACACATACCCCCCACACACACAAACACACACGCCTACATACACAAACTCGTGATTGCGAAAAACATAATTTGAATTCAAGAGTTCAAAATTCAATTTTTTTTTTTTTTTTTTTTTTTTTTTTTTTTGTGAAGTAACAATGCTTACAACATGCTAAGTTTAGCAAGTTCAAAATATTTTACTTAGTGACGGTTTTAACGTAATATTTTCAAACACAAACTACAGTTTTCTTCCAAAAAAAAAAAAAAAAAAAAAAATCGGCATAAGGACTCTTTCAACAAGGATAAGAACTCAACAACGGGTAATTGACTTTTAAAACTCTTATTTTATTCCCTCGCTTACGAAACGGTTAAGAGCAGAATCGGTCCCCAAACAAACATAAAGCGAAATTTCCTCGCCGCAATTTATTCCTAAATGCAAAGGGTTTTTTTTTTTCTATCTTACTTTACTATCGTGATAAAATGAAATTCGCTTCTTGAGGGGGGGAAATGCATTCGAATTCTGCTTTTCTATTTTTACTTCCTTTTACAAAAAAGGAAGTATTGTATTCGCAAAAAAAAATTTCACTCAAAAATCGGCTTTAATTTCTATTTTGCTCACCCCCGAATGAATGTTGGTTTTTTTTTTTCGACTCGACCACACGTGGATATATGCCTCGGAACGTACAAACACCCGAAATATCCATTTTGACGATCCCCGAGTTAATCACAACGATTTTTCTCGTGACGTCTGTATGTACGTATGTATGTGCGTATGTTTGTATGTATCTCGCATAACTCAAAAACGGTATGTCCTAGACAGTTGAATTTTGGTACGTGGACTCCTAGTGGGATCTAGTTGTGCACCTTCCCTTTTGGTTGCATTCGGATGTTCCTAAGGGGATCTTTTGCCCCTTTTTGGGGGGAAATCATTGTTAATTTCGATGTAAACTCAAGTGGTGTTATAATTTGGCGGACACTTGGTGATATATCGCCAGTCTTTTGGTCGCCAACTTGGCTACAAATTTGGCGACTTTTTTTTAATTTTCAAATCTGGGTTTGGTTTGGCTACTGTTAATGACATTTAGAGAGTAAACTATTAAATCACGTTAAAATTCCCAATAACGAGAAAATGACATTAAATTGGAGTAAAAGGAAGTCATATGATGCACACATCAGCTCGTTAATATTCGGTTAGCTCACGATTTACTCAAAACAGTGATAGCATGTGTCTGTGAAAGATGCTAAAACCCAAAGTGATGGAAGGATTTATTTGTCTTCCGACTTTGATTTAATTTGATCTCAAAAACTCAAATACTGGAAGTAAATTCGATTCCAAAGCAAGAATGAAGCTTTGTGTAATCGTGTGTTTAGCTTTTGTGGAAAAGTATTTATCTGTGCAAAATATGATTCCAGTAATTGTAATAATCTAACTAATATAGCTAAAATCGGGACCAATACCCTAAACCAAAACTAAAATAGTAATGCCCATGTAACTAACTGGGTCATTTGACGGTATTTTTGACATTTATGTAGAGTCTGTAACGTGATCTTTTTCTGCCATACCTTTTAATTTACTGTTTGATTTGCAAATTATTGAGCAATCGCGATTGCTTATTGTTCGCACTTGACTGTTTTGATGTGCTATCATTTTATTTTCCCGCCAGCACCCTCTGCAGCATCACCGTCGACCGGCTCCTCACGATGCTGCTCCTATAGCGAAAACCGTCTCCAGGTTGCATCCATATGCTACACACACGCGCATACATACACAACTACACACACACACACACGCGCGCGCGCAAACACAAATACATACACACATACACAAACACACACACATACACACACAACTACCCACACATTCATGCTTGCACACAGACACAAACACATACACACACACCTACTGACAACTACCCACACATTCATGCTTGCACACAGACACAAACACATATGCCTACACACACATACACATTCCCCCCCCTACCGAAAACACTCATACACACAACTACCCACACACTCATACCTGCGCACAGACACAAACACACTCGCCTACATACACACACACACTCGTGATTGCGAAAAACATAATTTGAATTCCAGATGTCAAAATTCAAATTAATTTTTATTTCAATTTAAGTTGGTGTGTTGGTAGGAAAAGCTCAAAATAAAACAATATGCAAATCAAACATTAAATTAAAAAGTTATGGCAGAAAAAAAAGATCACGTTACGGACTCTACATAAATGTCAAAAGTACAGTCAAATGATCCAACTCTATCGAAACCATCCATTATTCAAGACGAAATCCAACTATTAAAGCAGTCAAAAGATTTACAGGTATCCCTCGTATAACATGGTTAATTCGTTCCATGTAGTATCGAAACCGTGTTATACAATAATTTTTTTGTAAATGTTTTTTTACTAATTTTTTAACCTAATTAATCATGTACAAATCATAAATCATGTCAATGTGTACCGTGTTATATCGAAACCATGTTCCGTATTATATTGAAACCGTGCTGTACGAGACCTAGAAATAATGTAAATCAAGGAATGTGTACCGTGTTATATTGAAACCGTGCTGTACGGGACCTAGAAATAATGTAAATCAAGGAATGTGTACCGTGTTATATTGAAACCGTGCTGTACGAGACCTAGAAATAATGTAAATCAAGGAATGTGTACCGTTTTATATTGAAACCGTGCTGTACAAGACCTAGAAATAATGTAAATCAAGGATTGTGTACCGTGTTATATTGAAACCGTGCTATACAAGACCTTGAAATAATGTAAATCAAGGAATGTGTACCATGTTATATCGAAACCAAGTCATAAGGTGCAAATTTTATAATAGCTGAAATTTCGACTCACAATAGAACATACAAACGAAAACTGGCAACCAGAACATACAAAGAAAACAGAACATACACTGATTTAAAAATAAGAGTTGATATAAACGTGCAAATGTACAATTTAAAAATATTGATTGTGAAAAATATAATTTTCTGAGATTTTTTATTTCTTTTGCTAAATAAATGTGCATGAATTCAAAAAACAACTAAATGCTTTTTTGTTTTCTTTTTTTTTCTTTTTTTTTTTTTTTTGAGCAAAATGTAAATCCATCTTCTAATACTTATGAAGTAATCGACTTTTCATTTTTTTTTTTTTTTTTTTTTTGTATTTTAAAAAAACAGCTTTGATGAATTAATAATAGCACAGCACGAACATAATATTTAAGATAGGATCCCTTTAAACAACAATAACGTTTCGTAAAAAATAAAAGAGGAAACATTTTTTACGCATAATTGTGGTAAGATATTTTTTATTTACCTAGCTCAAGCCCAGAAACGGTGTTTTTCATAGTCATAAGACTATTTCTACAACAAATATGAAAATAAAAATATAAAAAACCTTTTACCCTCAGCGGTGAGCACAAAAACTTTTTTCGTCCCTTTGATACAACACATGTTAGGGTCTCATGAAATAGTTTTCCGCAGAGAATCCGCCATAAAACATATCACTGTATGCTAATATCCATGTTTTCAATTTTTATGGCAGCTATTCCATCTCGCTCAAAATATGCTTTGCATTCTTTTCTTTTCCCGAAGTAAACACAAAGGAAATGAACTGGAAGATACTGGGGTTGCTTTGCATGTTCCAAATGCGTGCGCCGCTGCTGTTGCAGAAATGCGGATTCAATTCGTTCCTTGGAGATTCTTCTCCCTTGCTCGTAAAACAAAAACAAAAAAAAAAAAGAATCCATTTTACTTCGTTCCATTAACCTAAACGAATTTCCTCGAGATGTTATTGTTTTTGAAAATTTCCTAACCAATTTCTTTTAGGATTACTTTTATGGCCGTCGCTTACTTTTATTAGTTTATTCTTTTACTCGGATATCTTTCGCCATTTTCATGTTGGTTAAGTGCGTCGCCCATTGTTTTCGTTGTTTGCGTATGCTAGAAGTTACCGAAAGACATTTGTATCGTAGATGGAATGATTCATAAATTGGTAATGTACTTGATTTTATAGGACTGTACACTTTTACCACGATGGCCGTGATATGTATCGATTTTATTGTGAAAATATTATGTAACGAAAGTTTTACTCACCACAATTAGAACAAAGTATAAAAGGCAAAACTAAAACGACCGTTTTTATTGAGCTATCAAGATTACTTATTGATTATACTTTGCCGAGGCCTGACGTTTCTCATCGAATCTATTGCCCTTTTGATTGTGGCAGTTTTGCGAGTCACGTGATCCATTGTTTCATGCATGGCCCCACTAAATTTCCGCTTACGCTTACGGGCTTTGAGAATTTTTGACTTTTCTGTGTTAAACCGATGCAGCGCATGCATCCACCTATCAATTTCAACGTTTCAATGCTGCTCATGCATCCACCAATCAACGTCGACGTTTCAATGCTGCTCATGCGTCCACCAATCAACGTCGACGTTTCAATGCTGCTCATGCATCCACCAATCAACGCCAATGTTTCAGAGCTTATTAATTTTTGATTGGGCGTCGTCCATTTTGACCGCAAGAGGCGCCACTGGGAACCCCTGCATCCACCAATCAATGGCAAAGAAATGGAAACAGGGGTGCATTATAGCGACCTCTTTGTTGCCATGAGTTTCAGCGATTGCCACGGCCTATCAGAAGTAAGTGAGGCCATGCTTCATGATGTGAGTGGACCTAAGGCCCCTATATATATACGAGCAGACACATCAACTTAAGATTAGTCATTTTGGATCGGAGCGCGTGTTTGAGTGGTTGTCATTTCTGGCGAGTTATCGCGTTTGGTAATTGTTCACGGTAAGCAATTATTAGCGGCACGTGAGTTGTTGGCAAATTTGGCGAAGTCCGAAACTTTGCTGTGGTAACCCTAGCAGCGCAACAATGAAAAATCCGATCCAAAATGGCTAAACTTAAGCTGATGCGTCGGCCTATCTACATAGCGGCTCTAAGTGGACCTCAGGTGCTGTGATGTCATCTGGTCATTGGTAGATAGTGAGTCACATGATTCTTTATATTTTATTAATTTATTTTTATAATTTTTTTTTTTCAGACTATAAATCTTGTGGATCTTTTTGATTACCTTTTTTTTCCCTCTCAAACCACCTTGGGGTGATTTACAAAAATAGTCAAAGAAGTAAAATATTTCAGTTTTGCGTGGACTAGATGACTGATTGAACAGGTGTTAGTGGATTGGTCTTTATTTAACCATTTTCAGCAGTCATTTGCTAGAGTGTAGAGCGTCTCCTTTAGTTTACTTGAATTTTCACCTTACTTCTCTATTTCTTTAATTCTTTTTGCAGACGGTAACTAACTCTTTTCGCATCTTACTGTTGTTTTCTTTCCCTGCAAACGTTATTTATGGGCGTTTGTGGAAGAAAACATTTTATATAAGAAAGTATCAATCAAGTAAATAAAAACTGCGTTTTTTTTTTTTTGAAACGTTATTTTCTAATTGAATTTTTGAGGATTGTATTCCACACTTTAATGTTATTTTATTCTATTTTACTTGATTTGGAAGCAGTATTATTGTTTATTTTTTAATATTTTTTTTATTTATTTTATTATATTTTTATTTTATTTTTTTTCATTTTATTTTATTTTATTTATTTATTTACCTATTTATTTTTTTGTCATTGCAAACCAAAGAAGTCGTTTTCAGTTTGCGCGCAAAATATTTAAAGTGCTGCTTAAAAAATCATACAGATAAAATATAATTTCTAGCTTTATTTCTAAATAGATACACCATTTAAATAATGAAACATTTAACTCAATTCGTAAAAGATATCTTCTTTATTTAACTAAATTTCTATATTTTTAAATCGGCAAAAAAAAAAAGTGACATGCAAAACATATATTTAAATAAATAACTAAAAAAATGACAATAAAACAAGTTTTGATGCATGAAAACTAAAACAATTTGAAAAACGTGCGACTTTAAAAATAACTTAATAGAGCCAAGCAATTGGTTGATAACATTCAAAACCGTAAATATATTTTCAATTCATTTTGTAACTATAAATCTCTTTAAACATCATCATTTCGCGCAGATCTTACGCCAAGCACATGCCTCGAAACATTTCTGTTAACTTTCTCTTTGAGTCTTCCATATCCATTCTTCGATAAATTGACTTATCATTTGGAGCGAATGTGAAACAATATTGACAAAAGTTATTTGCTAAGTGCTCCCCCTTTTTTATCAACTAAAGCTTTATTTACTTTATTTAGCACACAACTCTTATCCCTCCATTAAAGAAAAAAAATTCCTAAAAGCCTGTTACTTTTTTACTTCTTTTCCCGAAGTCAGAGCAGAAAAAAAAATGGCGATATTTTCTTGGAAGTAAAACCTAGCTTAAGCTATTAACTCAGTTATCTACTTTTGGAAGCAAGTATATTAAAAATTGGATTATAATTGAGATCTTGACTACATTTTTTTAAACATTAATCCGCTTATAACTTAATTAACTGAAACCATATGCAAGAGAGTGAATAAAAGTGAGATTTGAAATTTATTCTTTAAAAATGTCTTAAAAAGTTGGATGCAGTTGAAGTATGAAGAAAACTATTATAAAATAAAGTATTAAACTTCATCTTTATATAAGATAATTAATTTTTAGCTGTTTTCCTTTTTACAATAGAAATAAGTTTTTTTTTATTTATTTATTCATTATTTTTTTAAAAAGATTTAAGGGTTCTAAAAATTGTCGATTAATTAAAATCTTTTTTGATTCTCCTGGATTGGAACTCCTCAATAAATTAAACTCCTAACATATCTTAACTGTTTTTGAAAGCTTTTAACGATTCTTCCTTATTATAAACAGTGCAAAAGAGCATTATTTTCGCTAAATGTTATAAAGGCCATGTTCCAAACTGTAAAAAAGTACAGTGAAACCTGTAAAGTTGTCAGTTTTTGTCAAAAACTGACAGGGCCACCAAGAGCCAAGTCAAGCCCTTTTTCAATTTGCTCTCCATGTCATCTTCCGCCTATGAAACTTGTTAACTTATTTTTTGAGCAATCACAAATTGCTTATTGTTTTCATTTGACTGTTGAATGATGTCTTTTGATTTTTCCCCTGTATTCCTCTGCAGCACCACCATAGACCGGCCCCTCCCGATGCTGCTCCTCTAGCGAACAAAGTCTCCAGGTTGCGTCCAGTTCCCGCACACACACCTACATACACACACACACACGCCTGCACACACTCACGCTTACACACGCGTGTACATGCACACACACACACTCACGCTTACACGCATGAACGCTTGCATATGCTCCTACATACACACACGCGCCTGTACACACGAACGTTTACACACACGCGCGTACATACGCACACACGAACGCCTACAGACAGACGAACGCTTACACACACACGCACGGGCGAACACACACACGCGCGCGTACATACATGCAAACGCGCGCGTTAACACACACACTCGCTCGTGATTGCGAAAAACATAATTTGAATTCAAGATGCCAAAATTCAATTTTTTATGTATTTATTTATTTGTTTATTATTAATTTTTTTTTTTTTTTTTGGAAGGGCTCTTACAGGAGCAAGTCCCTAGTTTCTGACTAGGTTGACATGTGCTCTCGTCAACCCTTTCAAACAATACCGGTGGATGGAGCTGGATGTCCACTAACAGGACAAAATGTTGATTAGAAGATGGCTACGTTAACGAAAACATGTTCAACAAATGAATCAGGAAGTGTGATAAGGATTTTGCGTTAGGAGGTATCGGATCCCCCTTTTTAGTCCTTAAATTCGTACAAAAAGATTTCCATCTCTTTGGACCTTTAAAGAAACACTTGGTCTGGCATGGAAAAAATTCATCGTCAAGAATGTGAAATCACATCAAGATGGCTTGCTCAGCCGCAGCATCTTATATAATTAAAAACTGAGCGTATGTACCGATGTATCTATGTATGTCCAAGCTTCTTCTCCCGAACGACAGTGAACTGACCATCGAACCAGGTATCGATGGATTTATAATCTTCCCGTTTTCATGTTTGGCTATTTAACATAATCCTCCGATAATAATTAGCGGAGACATCAATTAAAAACTATTAATTACGACACTTAGATTTCGACATAAAACCGCTATTTCTCGAAGGCTTTCCTCCATTGAAACTATTATTCAGTGCTTCATCTCAACTTTCCGCAACAATGTTTTTATTAAAATGTATAGCGTGAAGAAAATCATTGAGATAAAAGATTTGTTGCCATTTTTTCCTCGAATATGAACAGGTAAAATTCTTGTTTTTGTTTTGAGGCTTTTCCTGCAATTATATATATATATATATAGGGGATTTAAAATGTTTACTTTTTGGTGGTTTTTCCGCAATCTGCCACAAAATTTCACTGACTTTTTTTTTGTTCAAGCCTGAGTGTTGAACTCGCGTCACTTCACATAACTTTTATTTTCGAGGAGGACCGTGCAAAGCCGGGTGACGCAGCTAGTCGGTTCGGAACTGCTGACCTCCCAAAAGTGTCTTTTGAGATTCAAAGAGATAGAAATCACTTGGGGCGAGATCGGGACTGTGAAAAAGGCCCAGCCATAGGGGAGTAAGGTTTTGGGGGATCAAACTCGTCCCTATTCCAGTCCCAAGCCCGGGTAAATGGGGAGGGTTTTGCGATGGTGTAGCATCCCTGCATGTAAAGCGACCACTCTTTACTTACGTCTAAGCAGATCTATATCTGCACACTGGCTAACTGAGTAGGACAGGGAGTAGGCAATGGGTGCCACCGGAGTTAGGTCTGTACCTGGGTCCACGGTGCCTAGGGTCGTAAGTGGATTAAACTGTTCCTG
Source organism: Uloborus diversus (assembly GCF_026930045.1). Lineage (NCBI taxonomy): Eukaryota > Metazoa > Arthropoda > Arachnida > Araneae > Uloboridae > Uloborus > Uloborus diversus. Next base: position 264,606,055 of record NC_072731.1, read on the forward strand.
AAGGACGAGAGGGGTCAGCGGCCGAAAGTTCAGTATTCTGAGAAACCCTAGATGGTAGTACAGGGCGGGGTTTCCTCATTGTGTACCTCCCAAGGCCAAAAAAAAATTATATTAATTTGAATTTTTGGCATCTTGAATTCAAATTATGTTTTTTGCAATCACGAGCGTGTGGTGTATGAATGCGCGTGTGTGTTTGTGTAGGCGTATGTGTGTGTGTTTGTTTAGGCGCATGTGTGTGTTTGTGTAGACGCATGTGTGTGGGTGCGTGTGTGTGTGAGTGTTGTGTATGCAGTGCTGTGCGTGTACGCGCGTGTGTGTGTGTGTGTATGTAGGCATGTGTGTTTGTGTCTGAGTGCAGGCATGTGTGTTTGTGTCTGTGTGCAGGCATGAGTGTGTGTATGTGTAGTTGTGTAGGCGTATGTGTGTGTGTTTGTTTAGGCGTGTGTGTGTGTGTGTATGTAGGCATGTGTGTTTGTGTCTGTGTGCAGGCATGTGTGTTTGTGTCTGTGTGCAGGCATGAGTGTGTGTATGTGTAGTTGTGTAGGCGTATGTGTGTGTGTTTGTTTAGGCGTGTGTGTGTGTGTGTATGTAGGCATGTGTGTTTGTGTCTGTGTGCAGGCATGTGTGTTTGTGTCTGTGTGCAGGCATGAGTGTGTGTATGTGTAGTTGTGTAGGCGTATGTGTGTGTGTTTGTTTAGGCGTGTGTGTGTGTGTGTATGTAGGCATGTGTGTTTGTGTCTGTGTGCAGGCATGTGTGTTTGTGTCTGTGTGCAGGCATGAGTGTGTGTATGTGTAGTTGTGTAGGCGTATGTGTGTGTGTTTGTTTAGGCGTGTGTGTGTGTGTGTATGTAGGCATGTGTGTTTATGTCTGTGTGCAGGCATGTGTGTTTGTGTCTGTGTGCAGGCATGTGTGTTTGTGTCTGTGTGCAGGCATGAGTGTGTGTATGTGTAGTTGTGTAGGCGTATGTGTGTGTGTTTGTTTAGGCGTGTGTGTGTGTGTGTATGTAGGCATGTGTGTTTGTGTCTGTGTGCAGGCATGTGTGTTTGTGTCTGTGTGCAGGCATGTGTGTTTGTGTCTGTGTGCAGGCATGTGTGTTTGTGTCTGTGTGCAGGCATGAGTGTGTGTATGTGTAGTTGTGTAGGCGTATGTGTGTGTGTTTGTTTAGGCGCATGTGTGTGTTTGTGTAGACGCATGTGTGTGGGTGCGTGTGTGTGTGAGTGTTGTGTATGCAGTGCTGTGCGTGTACGCGCGTGTGTGTGTATGTAGGCATGTGTGTTTGTGTCTGTGTGCAGGCATGAGTGTGTGTATGTGTAGTTGTGTAGGCGTATGTGTGTGTGTTTGTTTAGGCACATGTGTGTGTTTGTGTAGACGCATGTGTGTGGGTGCGTGTGTGTGTGAGTGTTGTGTATGCAGTGCTGTGCGTGTACGCGCGTGTGTGTGTGTGTATGTAGGCATGTGTGTTTGTGTCTGTGTGCAGGCATGAGTGTGTGTATGTGTAGTTGTGTGTGTGTAGGTGTAGGTGTGTGTATGTATGCGTGTGTGTAGGATATGGATGCAACCTGGAGACGGTTTTCGCAAGAGGAGCAGCATCGTGAGGCCGGTCGACGCGACGGTGGTGCTGGCGAGAAAATAAAATCAACTTAACGTCAAAAACAGTCAAATGAGAACAATAAGCAATCGTGATTGCTCAAAAAAAAAAAAAAAAAATTTGAATTTTGACCTCTTGAATTCATATTATGTTTTTCGCAATCACGAGTGTGTGTGTGTATGTAGGCGTGTGTGTTTATGTGTGTGGGGGGGGGGTATGTGTGTTTGCGTGTAGGGGGTATATGTATATGTGTAGGCATGTGTGTTTGTGTCTGTGTGCAGGTATGAGTGTGTGGGTAGTTGTGTGTATGAGTGTTTGTGTGTGGAGGGGGAATGTGTATGTGTGTGGAGGGGGAATGTGTATGTGTGTGTAGGCATATGTGTTTGTGTGCAGACATGAGTGTGTGTAGTTGTGTGTATGTGTAGGTGTCTATGTATGCGTATGTGTTTGTGCATGTGCGTAGGTGTATGTATGTGTGTGTATGTGTTTGTGTGTGTGTGTACGTGCGTGTATGTATGCGTGTAAGAGTAGAATATTGACGCAACTTGGAGACGTTTTTCGCTACAGGAGCAGCATCGTGAGGCGGCCGGTCAACGGTGATGCTGCAGAGGGTGCTGGTGGGAAAATAAAATCGTAGCACATCAAAACAGTCAAATGAAAGCAATAAGCAATCGTGATTGCTCAAAAAAAAAACTCATCACAATTCTTCTTTCGTTGGCAGAACATCTTTCCGTCAACGCAACCATCTTCTAACTGACATTTTATCCTGTTAATGGACGCCCAGCTCCATCCACCAGTACCGTTTCAAAGCTTCAATCATCTTCGTTATCTTCAGTGTGATTTTTATTCACACAAAGAATCTGCACTTTCGTCAAAGCTCTTGTTACCTTACTTTTTGAAACCCACTTGTATTTGCTATTAAATTTTTGCCACGCACCGGCTTGACAAGCATTCGCTGTCTGTCGAAATATGGTCAAATTTTCCGTCTTTGGCAGAGTAATCGAACTATTTTTTTTTCTGAGATAAACACAGCAGAGAGGTCCAGAATTAGATAAGACATTTTTCTGAACTCCAACAATATTTTTCTCGGTCTCGCTCCCTCTCTCTCGATTGGCCTAAGAGTCCCCCTTGCGATTGCAACTTCACAAAATTTATACCATTTATATAATACTAGTGGCACCCGCACGGCTTTGCCCGTAGTAGAAAATTAAAAGATCTTTTGGTTCGCATGATGAATTTCGCGCGAATTGGCTTTCCCATGTTACGGTTCCGCGTTATGAAAACTTGGTAATTGACTCTGCCTTCTTATCCATCTTCTAATCCATCTTATGATAATTTTTCTCGGGAAAATGTTCTTAAAATTGGAATAGAAAAAGAACAAAATCGAATTTTTGAAACATCGCTTCGAGGTGCGCACCCACATGCTACAAATTAATTTTGTACCAAATTTCATAAAAATCGGCCGAACGGTCTAGGCGCTATGCGCGTCACTGAGATCCGGACAGAAATAAAGACAGAGAGACTTTCAGCTTCATTATTAATAAAGATTGCATAGACTATTATTATGTAGGATGAGTACTTTCAAGAACTTCAAAAATATTGATTTAAAGTAAAATTTATTTAAAATAAATAAATAAATAAATAAATGACGTAATGCAAGGTTATAAACGGCACGACTAAAATTTACCCTCAATAAGTTGTACTCTTTTTGAAAGATATCGAGGACCTTCTTAGTCACTGGGTGTCAAATGGTTAAAAATAAAATTTGGTTAAAACAACCGTCTCAGAAAAAATTCATTCGATTACATAGTATGGCCTCTTTGTATACATTTATTTTGTTTAGCCTTACATTTCTCCTTTCAACAGCTAAACATGCGAAATGCAAACGAAATCAGAAATTTAAATTTTTACACCCATCTCTTTCATAAAATTAGAAATTCTTCAATTCAAAAAGAAGAGTCTAGCGACAGGCCAAATTGAGTATTGTGAAATGTCATGAATAAAAACTGGGAAAAAGCAAAATGAAAGTAAGGAATAAAGCCGGAGAGCTTTTTTGAAGAAGAGTTAGAATTATTCAAGGCATGCTTCCCCGCATTCTTTTATGAGCACTATGCTCTAGAATAAATTTTTAAAATACTCGAAATGACTTGAGAAAGAAAGCATTACATTTTTGTCCTTTTCATGAATAATTTTTAAAAAGCCTGGTTTTGTGGAGACTCTCGGAATGTGCTGTAGAACGAGATTTCATCTTCCTACTTAGGATGATTAAATTAGGCCATTTTTCTCCGGGTTTAAAAGATTTCTTCACATTTTCGCAATCTTGAAAGAAATCTTTCAGTGTGCTTCATTTTAAAGAAATTGCTGCGAATTTATGTATGTATCTTAAGGATGATTAAAAAGTACATTTTTTGGGTGGAAAAAATACATAATGTATATTAAAAACTGCCAATCTGACTAAATGAGTTATTCATTTACTTTATTTTTTTTTTGAAAAAAAGACCGCATGATGACAAATTTAATAATATATTACTCATGCAGATGTGTATTTATCATACTTTTGGGCTATATTTCTGGTTTATTTAAATTTCAATTATTAAGATGAAATGATTGACACCTCATACATTTCGGTTTTAAGCAAGTGTGTTTGTGCGCATTTGAAACAAACAAGTTATGATTTAAAGATAATCCTTATAGTAATAGTCATAATGATAAGTAATAATGAAATCATCTTTACTAATAATAAAACTGAAAGTCTCTCTGTCCGGAGTATGTCTGTAGGATGTCTGGATCTCTGTGACGCGCATAGCGCCTATACCGCTCTGCCGATTTTCATGAAATTTGGCACAAAGTTAGTTTGTAGCATGGGGTGTGCACCTCGAAGCGATTTTTCGAAAATTCGATGTGGTTCTTTTTCTATTCCAATTTTAAGAACAAAAATATAAGATGGGCGAGTAAATTGCGAAATTATCATAACGTGGAACCGTAACATGGGTACATGCCAATTGGTGAGATTTATCATACATTATTTGTAAATATACAGGCGAACCAAAAGACCTTTTAATTTTTCTATTACGGGCAAAGCCGTGCGGATACCACTAGTAAATGAATAAATGCATACATAAATAATAATAATAATAATACCAATAACAAGAAAAATAATTACTAATGTTATTATTATTGGTGATGTTGCTGTGATTGTTATCGTAATAAGTTTTATAAATGTTTATTCTTATAAATGATGATAATAATTAAGAACAATCGAAACAAGAACAATAACAGAGTTTTGTATTGAGACAACTACTCTTACAAAAGTATTTTTCTTTCTAAGGTAATTGTAATGAATGTGTCTTTTATCCAGTGATCGTTGCTACAGGGGTGCCCACAGGGGGGAGGGATAGTAAAATGTGGGGGGAGGGGTAAATCTGTTTGTTTCAATTAATTTTTTTGTATTTATTTTAATTTATTTATTTTAATTCGTTTTTTTGATTTACTTTTTATTTAAATTATTTGTTTTATTTTATTCTGTTTATGTTTTATTTAATTTATTTATTTAGTTTATTATAGCACAGAACGTTTCAAAAAAAGAAAAAAATAACAATAATAATTATAAATAAATCAAAAAAGAAAAAATATATGTTTAAAAAAGTAAATAAAATAAAAAAGAGAGCTAAAAAATAAAATTAATAAAAAAGGGAAAGAGTTGAGGAAATTTGGGGGGGGGGGGGGATTTGCGCCATTAAACTTGGGAGGGGGAGATGAGGACCCCTGCTTTGCTAAAACAACGATTTTTTTTTCTCAAAAAAAAACTAGTCTGAAGCTATTGTTGAAACTACCCGAATGAACTTTAGCAGCTTGTCAAAAATATTTTCAGACTGTTAATGCGACTTGAAAATATGTAAACACAGTCCACGTGTTGCAAAGTCATAAGTCTTAAAGCGACAGCAGAGATCATATTTCCTACAACATCCAAAATTACGGAAGGTTTAAAACGACTGTGCATTTTTTTTTTCTTATGCATGTGTAAATAACAGGTAATGTAACACAAATGTATTTACCTGAATAATCAACTTGAATAACCCTCATGATTATAGTTTTATTTTTAAAGAGACAAACTTCTCTTGACTTTCCAAAAGAAGCCATTACCTCTTTCTTCCCTTAATAATCAACCATAATGAAAGTCACAACGCATTTTAACGTTCATCACAAAACTAAAGCACTTCCCTCGAATGAAACCAGAATAAACAACGCTTACTGCTAAAGCATGTATACTTCACTTATCTAACAGTAATCTTTAGTCATTTTCTTGGTTAGAAATAACATTTAAAATCACTTTCCATTTGCCGAAAACGATTTGGGACGAAAGTAAATTTAATATTTTGGAAAACACCAGTTTCACTTTTACGCGAGATAGCAAAAAAAAAAAAAGAACATTCTTTATGCCCCTACTATCGAACAAAACCTTATGATTGCACGCATTATTTCAAGAAAGTGGCCATTAAACTCAGAGCATGCTAATATCCATGTTTACAATATTTATGACGGCCATTCAAATGCATTTAAAGCGATATTCGTTTTTTTCTTTCTCCTCCCCCGAAGAAAAATGAGGGCAGATATTTTGGCCAGCGTTTTTCACATCAAATGTGCGTGAACTGTTAAAATAAATGCTTCATTCTTTTTCGCATCGTAATTTTGTTTGAACGCTTGTACTCAGTCTGTTCTTTGTTTAATACGTCCCATTAAATTTTGAACGATTTTTAAATGTGGCATCAGTGTTTCCAATTTTCTGCCCAGTTTCTTCTGATATTTACGTTTCTTGAGAAGATATATTTATTTTATCTACACTCAGTCGCTGAGCCAGTCACCACGTTTATTTAGATAAATTCGATAAATAACTCATATACTCTTACACGCATACTGATTAAGTTTCAAGAAATAAAATATAGTAACTCGCATAGACTAATAATAAGAGTAGACCAACCTTTCCCAGACTTGCTGAAGAAAAAATTGGTTCACGGATACATCATGTGACTAGTGGAAGGCTTGGCGAAAACTTTAGCAGCAAGGTTGCTAGATGGCAACATTATCTATAGTTTTGCACTCGACATGTATTTTAAGACGTAATGTGTTTTCATTATAATTTTATATGTGCAGAGATTGAACTGTTTTTCTTTTAGTTATGCATTATTTTGACATTAGTAATTAGTTTTTGATCACAGCTTTCAGTAACTTTTACTTCATTTGGAACTGCTACGTCAGCGTTGGCGTGAACGTAATGGCGTAAACGTTTTGCATTAACGCTAAAATGTACTAATCGGTATCTTAAATTGAAATTGTAGGTAAAAATCTTATCGTTTGCCGATTCTTTTTGGGCACTTGAATCTTCAATTGCTTAAAGAGTTATTGAAATTGACTAAAGAAAATGCACAGTGCTATCTAAACGAAAAATTCACTATATTAACAAAATATTACAGCTTAGAATAACAAATTTACAAATCGGACTCCATAAAAGATTATTCTTCCGCGTTCCATCAATTTTATTTATTTTATTTCTTGCGGACGTTGATCGTCTGCTACGATCAACGCTCGCTGTTGCTAGGATATCCACCAGTCACATGGTTTGGTTTATGAGCAGCAAAGGGGTTGCCATAGCTCGGTTTACTCTTATTATTAGTCTATGGTAACTCGCGATCATCCGCGGAATAGGGTGGCACGGTTACAGCAGATGAGCAATTTCCGCGGATAAGTGGCTGCAATAATTACTGCAACTTCTACTTTTTACGCCACTCATTGGCAGAAAGCACTTTTTTATGTGGAAGTGATTGACCAGCTTAGTGCTTTCTCTTGCAATGACACATAGTTGAAGGATTTTTGCAAAGAGACATCTTGTAGGTAGACCATTGTTGCACAAAACATATATCGACGATAACTGACATAGCCGTCGACAGATGGCGTCACTAGTCATCTCCACTTCCACAGCTTCAATATAAGGTTTTCGGGGACAACGTCGTTCTCCAGCCCCCTGTGCCCACGGCCGTGTTCAACAACAGACCACAATATTTTCGAGTCTACAGATATAACCCGCATGTACTCAATAGCCACGATCAGAGCATACTTTTCGACCCCGTAAATCACCGCTCTGGCTCCGCAAAAAAAAAAAAGGATTGAAAAATTCCCCATTTCCTTGCAAAAAGAGGTTTTTCATTGTACCAGAGAAGCGGATTTTACCCATCCTTAGCGGCTATACCCAGCAAGTAGAAGAACTTGCTTCGCGTAATGCATTCAGGGTAAAAACTCTGCTTTCACTCCAGAAGGAAGCAGGAGGAGAAAAATTCCATTTTTATCCCGCAAATAACCGGAATGCGGTGAAAAGCAAATTTTTTACAGGGTCGAAAGTGTCAATGGAAACCGTCCTTGGGCCCATATTACCTCCGGAAGTAAACTCGTAGCAATCCGATTTCAATCGGGTAGCTTCCTAAAATTTAAAAGTATTTTTTTCTGAAAGAGCAGGTTTAAAAACGCAGGATCTGACCTTTATTTATTTATTTTTTTTTTTTGGATAATTTGCTTAAGTTTAATATTTTTTAAAAAAATACTTAAATCGGTGAGCTTTTATTATCTATATTTCTGCCGATGACATCACAAGTGATGAAATGCCATTCAGTGTTGCTATTTTCACAGAGTAAAATATTTAACTCGCATCTTTACTCTCGTGTATTGGCAACGATATGGTTGATAGCAAGAGTAGAGCGCGATGTTTGGATCGCTTCTGGATTATCATAACGTGGAAACGCTGTAGAAAGATGCGCCAAAATACATCATTTGTGACGTCATCAAGACCACGCCTTGTTTCAAAAATCAGACATTTAAAAAAATTAATTAAATAATAATTGTTGGGAAAATGAAAGTATTTTTTGAGTCCATGTTATCATTTTTTTCATCATCAATTTCAGTGACTAAAAGCAGTAATTTTCACAGCGTTCGTACGCTCCTTCAAAACTCCTTCAATACTCCTTCATTTAGGAAATTTTTTTGAAGGGCCCTTCAAACTCCTTCAAAACTCCTTCTTTTTTAGTTCAAGACAAGACTACATAATCTTCCTCTGTGACAGTAACTTATAATACTTTGATCGACAACTAACTTTGTCACAAAGGCGATTTTAATGTAGTAATTTTGTGCATTTATTTTTTTCATAAAGATGTGAGTTACAAATTGATCATAGTTAAATCATAAAAGTTAAAGGTGAAAATTTTATTAGAAGACTAAAACATTTGATAAGTGAAGTAAAACATGCTTAAATGGTGCTTGGCTATTTTTTCAAGTTTTAGGATTATTGTTTTTCCCTCCACCACACTTTCAGCAGCAAAAGTCAGGTTGTCTAATTATTATTTAAATATTTAAAGCTACATAAGTATATGTGCTATATTAAGTGATTGTGTAAAAAAAAATAATTGTTTAGTAAATCGCAGTTTTTATATTGTAAAAAGAGTCATCCACAAGTGATGTCATGCCTTGAGGAGGAGACTGGCTCATGAAATTTTGACAAGGGGAAGAGAGAGGGTGACAAAAAGGGACATCACACAGTTATTGTAACAATGTGTTTATAAAAAATATGACATGTGACAAGAGGAGGAGTTAGGTGAAGTGTGACACTTTGTGATAAAAGGAGAAGGGGGTCAAATATGTTGAAAAAAAGTGTGACATCATTTAATGACAGCCCATTAGTACTCCTTCAAAACTTCATTTTACCCCTTCAAAACTCCTCCAAAACTCCAACCTCATTCCGAGTTCTCCCGGGCTCTCATTACAAAGTCTTTAATCTACCATTTTGTATTATTTGCCGATTCATTATCTAATTCCATTTGCAAAGTATATGATTTATATTCTTACACTTAAATGAGCCGGTAATCTTCTAAACTAAATAAGCTGTAACAATTTCCTTTTTTTTTTTTTTTTTTTTTGAACAATCACGATTGCTTATTGCTTTTATTTGACTGTTTTTGGCGTGCTATCATTTTATTTTCCCACCGCCACCCTCCGCACCATCACCGTCGACCGGCTCCTCACGATGCTGCTCCTACAGCGAAAGCCGTCTCCAGGTTGCGTCCATGTCCTACACACACGCGCATACATACACAACTACACGCACACACAAACACATACACACACACACATACACCTACACACACACATACACACACGCATACATACAGACACATACACATACACACACAAAAACATACACGCACATACACACAATTACCCACACATTCATGCCTCCACACAGACACAAACACATATGCCTACACATACATACACATACCCCCCCCCCCACACACACATTCATACACACAACTACCCACACACTTATGCCAGCACATAGATACAAACACACATGCCTACACACACATACCCCTACACACAAACACACATACCCCCCACACACACAACAACCCACACATTCATGCCTCCACACAGACACATACACATACCCCCCTCACACACATTCATACACACAACTACCCCACACTCATACCTGCACACAAACACAAACACACATGCCTACACACATATACACATACCCCATTACACACAAACACACATACTCCCCCACACACAAACACACACGCTTGCATATACACACACACTCGTGATTGCGAAAAACATAATTTGAATTCAAAATGACAAAATTCAAATTAATTAATTTTTTCTTTTTTTTCTAGTTTGTTTTCGTGTACTCTTTGGTAGAACACGAGACCCTGAAGTATGGAACCTACGACTTTCCAGATTGGGCTGATACCGTCGGTTGGGGACTTGCATCCGTGTCCATGCTTCAAATTCCGTTCTGGGCCGTGGTGGCGATTTTCACGCAGCCGGGATCTACTTTTAAAGAAGTAAGCAGTAAAGATCCAATTTCGATCAAGTACAAATTTGTTTAGCTATTGCTGAAGAACATTGCAGGGTATACCAACCAGTAAATGAACGCTTAAGAGCGAAATAAGAAGTAAAATAACAAATAACGCGGTTTGATTGCACAAAATTGCAGATTATTGCAGACACGTTTTTCGAGGTTAAAAGGAAATACTTTTATAATGCAAAAAACAATGAACTTATATCACGTGGATGAAAACGCATCTGACAAAAGCTTTCTTTGGACCTGTTTTATCCATAAGCTCAATTTTATCCAATGTGGATTTCTTTTTGTATTGAAAATGTAGCACGGAAATGTAGCACGGAAACACGAATGTGCAGTAATCGGCCATTTTGTGCAGCTGAATCTTGTAATTTTTTTATTTCTTATTTGTTCTATTTCTTATTTAGCTTTTCAAGCGCAGAGGTTTTTTTTTTCTGAACAATCACGATTGCTTATTGCTTTTATTTGACTGTTTTTGGCGTTCCTTTGATTTTTCCCACCAGCACCCTCCGCAGCATCACCGTTGACCGGCTCCTCACGATGCAGCACCTCTAGCGAAAACCGTCAATATCCTACACTTACACGCATACATACACGCACCTGCACACATATACATATATACACCTACACACACATACATACACATACACACACAAACCTACACACTCACATACACACAACTACCCACACTCATGCCTGCACACAGACACAAACACATATGCCTGCATACACATACACATACCCCCACACACACCTACACACAACTACCCACGCACTCATGCCTGCACACAGACACAAACACACATGCCTACACACACACACATACCCCCACACACAAACACACACATACACACACAAACACACACCTACACACTCACATACACACAACTACCCACACACTCATGGCTGCACACAGACACAAACACACATGCCTACACACACACACGCATACCCCCCACACACATACATACACATACACACACAAACACACACACACCTACACACTCACATACACACAACTACCCACACACTCATGCCTGCACACAGACACAAACACATATGCCTACATGCACATACACATACCCCCCACACACACCTACACACAACTACCCACGCACTCATGCCTGCACACAGACACAAACACACATGCCTACACACACACACATATACCCCCCACACACAAACACACACATACACACACAAACACACACATACACACACAAACACACACACACCTATACACTCACATACACACAACTACCCACACTCATGCCTGCACACAGACACAAACACATATGCCTACATACACATACACATACCCCCCACACACACCTACACACATACACACAACTACCCACACACTCATGCCTGCACACAGACACAAACACACATGCCTACACACACACACGCATACCTACACATACACACACAAACACACACACACACCTACACACTCACATACACACAACTACCCACACACTCATGCCTGCACACAGACACAAACACATATGCCTACATACACATACACCCCACACACACCTACACACAACTACCCACACACTCATGCCTGCACACAGACACAAACACACATGCCTACACACACACACGCATACCCCCCACACACATACATACACATACACACACAAACACACACACACCTATACACTCACATACACACAACTACCCACACTCATGCCTGCACACAGACACAAACACACATGCCTACACACACACGCATACCCCCCACACACAAACACACACGCTTACATATACACACGCACACTCGTGATTGCGAAAAACATAATTTGAATTCAAGATGTCAAAATTCAAATTTTTTTTTTTTCCAACTCTTAGTTAAACGCAATTTCATTTTCAAAAATTCATTGAGGGTCGTCCTTAAGGGATGTCACTCCATAAGGTTCGTGAAATTTTGAAAGCTTCGCACAAGGTGGTGGAAGGTGGTAACAAGAAGTATGAAATCACTTATTTTTGTTGAAAAAAGTAAATAATAAAACATTTTTACGTAACAATATGTTTCTGTAATGTCACGTGACCTGTGTCAGAAAAGGGGGAGGGGGTAAGGTGAAGACACTGACAAGGACGGGAAGAGTGTCAGCTATGTCGAAAAAAGTATGACATCATTTCTGGACAACCCTTAACTTCGTTAAAAATCTCTGTATTTGTCACATGATAGTGAAAACATTTTAATCGAGATGTGTAAACATTTTTTAAAAAATTGTTTGAATTTTCACGGTTTTGAGTCAGATTTTTGGGGGATTGAAGCGAAAAATAATGCACCAACCTAGTGGACAAACGCTGCATTTTAGTTTAGTGATTTCTTTCGATTCATCTAAGAAAAAACTTTTGAAACTTTTCTTTTTTTTTCAAATTACAAGTTGTTCTTTCAATTGTGGGGAGGGGGGTGTAATTGTGTGGTTAGTGTACCCTATAATGCGTTAGAATATTTTTTTTTCATTTAGAAAAAAAAAGTGAGGGAAAATGGTCACACACGTGAACGTGGTATGTTTTCTTTGCACAACGTCAAGCAACAAAACGAACACAAGTTTTTCGGATCGCAGATAGCCTAGGGTGGCTCAAAAAAACTTTTTTTCAGCTAGAGTCCAGGTTACCCCCCCCCCCTTTTTTTACACTTACTAATAGTATTATGTTGTAAAAGTTTTAGTTTGTTTCTCAAATTTTAAGACTTTGCTCAATGACCCCTTCATTTAACATTAGCTGTATCATAGAAAATGCCACAAATTGAGGCATATTTAATTTTCCCAGCTGCTTTTTTTTTTGTAAATAATGTTTTTTATGCAATGTATTTGCATATTTCTAGTGCATATATTAATAGTATGTAGCATTGCTTTTTCAGTTCGATTTATTTTTACCCCCCACCCCTACACTAATGAAGTTTAGGGGAGGAGGTAGAGCACTCTCTTTTTGTTGAAATAGGAAGCTAAAATTTTTCCAATATATTGCTATACACAAGTCTAAAAGTATTGAGGGTTGTCCCGTCATCTAGGAGAAACTTTTTTTTTCATGCATTTTTAAACCACCCTAAGGTAGCCGTTGTTCAACATACGTACCCCAAACTGAATTCACTTGTCCGAAATCCAGCAGCTGATTCATCAGCTTGAAGAGGTTTGCCAACAGCAATATACAGGGTTGTCCCAAAATCCCTGTCACATTAAAAAATAATTTAAAAAACAACAACAAAAGTGAACAAATTGGCGTATGAATATGGGTTGGCGCCATAATACTCCACTGACGCAGGAGTTTTTTTATGAAATCGCCAAAACAAGGAAAAGAAAAAAGGGTACTTTTAGGTAATTGCGGTATCCTCACAGGAAGAAAAACAAACGTCATGAGAGGTAACAGGAAATATCCAACGTTTTTTAGCACAGTTATACTTAACAATGTTGGATATTTCCTGTCATTTCTCAGCACAAGGGTATTTATTTATTTCTCATGAGAGGTATTCAATCATTTTATTAAATTGAAAGCAATAAAAAGTTCAAGAGTAGTAATAACAGAGTAGTAAATAAAATAGTAGTAAATAAAAGAGTTCAATGTGTGTACTGCTTGTGAACATGGGATGAACTTGAGTAGGGGAGACCGGGCAGTGCTCTTTTTTTTTTTTTTTTTTTCAAAACGAATTACAACAGTCATAACAGATTGACAACGTCAATCTTACCGGATCGACATCCAGACCGGAACCCCAAGCAAATAACATCACAAGGTTTTGAGCATTAGTCGATCTTCCGTCCAGCATGCAGAAAGAATAATCAGTTTTCTACCAAGTTAAGTAAATTTTGTGTTGAACGTTTTGAATCTTCTTGTGAAGAAATAATACTTAGTTAAGAAAACACAAATGTGTAAAAAATAGCAGAATTTTATCCTTTTTTGAGAATCGTATTTGTATAAACTGAAATATTATTATTATTATTATTTTTTTTTTTTTTAATAAACCCAAACTTGGCGACGGGGTAAGTTCACGCGCTGAACGTCGGAGTACCTTTACGATCGTTCTTACTGTGTTCTTCTATCATATAGTGCTGTTTTCATGTCCCTTCAGTTCAACTTCATACACTATTTAGTCTATAAGAAATTTCCTTTATTTTAACGATGGTAAGACAAGTTCAAAACCCTAACAGAATCACATTAGGTGTCAAAATAAATATGCGGAAACGTTCCCCATGTCCTGGGCAAGTTTACGCAATCGACTTGGACTAAAAAATATTTTTTTTAACAGTTAAAAACACAAGCTGAGCAAAAACTGAATATACCAATTTTGACTCCATTAACTGCTTTATAAAACCGGAACGTCTAAAATTTTCTAAGTCAGAGCATAAAAATTAGAAGAATCATTGAAAAAAAATCCGCGTAAATGTGCCGTGTGTTAGATTACTCCGGTAGAAGGTAGATGCACATTCTGCTTTGACAATCCCCGAGTTAATTACAACGAGTTTTCTCGTGACGTCCGTATGTACGTATGTGCCTATGTGCGTATGTATGTCGCATAACTCAAGAACAGTATGTCCTAGAAAGTTGAAATTTAATACGCAGACTCCTAGTGTGGTCTAGTTGTGCACTTTCAATTTTGGTTGCATTCGGATGTTCTTAAGGGGGTCTTTTGCCCCTTTTTTGGGGGGAAATCATTGTTAATTTCGGTGTAAACTCAAACAAACTTGGCGATATATCGCCAGTCTTTTGGCCACCAAGTTTTGTCGCCAACTTGGCGACAAATTTGGCAATTTTTTTTTTTTTTTTTTTTAAATCTGGTTTTAATTTAGCCATTGTTGGTGATATTTAGAGAGTAAACTACTGAATCACATTAAAATTACCAATAATGGGAAAATGACATTAAACTGGAGTAAAAGGAAGTCATGTGATGCACACATCAGCCCGTTTTCTTTCAAAAATTATAAATTTTAACTTAGTTGTTTTTGTTTCATTTATTTATTTGCTTTTATATTTATTTACGTATTTATTTATTTATTTGCTTTCTTCATCGTATATATGCTTTTTACTTTCTTCTATATCTAATATATAGAAGAAAGTATTGGATTCGTGCAAATTTTCGAATTTTGACGGATTCGAACGTTCTGAGGTGTGCTGAGTCCATTTCGACTATTTTTGGAAAATGTCTGTCTCTCTGTGTGTGTGTGTGTATGTGTGTGTGTATGTATGTGTGTGTGTGTGTCACGTCTGTGTGTGACCAGTTTTTTGTGGCCGCTTTACAGCAAAAACTACAGCATGAAATCGAACGAAATTTGGTACACATATGTGCCCGTATGTGAACTTGTGCCCATTGGTTTTTGGCGCGAATTCCTCCAAGGAGGGTGGAGCAATGGAACGTTTTTTGAGTTACGCGTGCTTGCTATTCCTCAGGAAGTAACTGGCGGAATCAAACAAAATTTGGTTTATATGTTGCCATTAACAGGAACAGGTGCTGATTCAATTTTGGTGTCAATAACTCAAACGGGGGTTGAGCTATAGAACGTTTTTTGGTCGTCAATTTTGACTGCTGTATCTCAAGAAAAAATGAACGGAATGAAAGAAAAATTTATCGGCAAGTAGCCCTTAGTGGGTATAAGAGCTGATTTTATTTTGGTGTCAACAGCTAAAAAGGGGGTAGCGCAATCGCCCGTTCTTTTTTTCCATTGTGAGTGCCCTATCTCAAGAAGTAATGCTACGTTCTGGTTGAAATTTGGAATATATGTGAATCCATATGTAAACAGGCTTTGGTTCAATTTTGACGCCGATCGCTCCAAGATGTGTTGATTTATTTTTTTTTTTTTTTTAGCGAATAAAAATAGCTTTATTAATGCAACAATAAGAAAGATAAATCGTAATAGATTGTCGTCTGCGTATTTCTCGTGATTTTAATTGTATGGAAATGATCGGAAATATTATCTCAATGAATTAAAATTTTTAACTGTTGCCATCTTATGTTTGTCAATAAATAAAATATTTGTAATTAATTCAAGTAAGGCTTTTAAAGTAACTTTCAATTTTCGCTCTTTGTTTTGTTTTTACAATAATTCAGACATTGGGATGGTCGTCAAGTTTTTGCATGTGTAATTTTGTTTCTGTTAGGAATATTGCTTCCTCGTCAAGCATGGGGAGGGATCAGAAAAAGGAAAAATATAGAAGAAAGTTTCGTGATGGCCACAACATACTAGTTTGATATTAAGTTCTGTTGTGCAAAAATACAAAACATTATTAATGTACTATTTTCACTGTTTACAGAAAGTATTATGCATCAATACCGCCATACTTTGGAGAAAGGACCAGTTTTACCTTATGTGTCCCCCATTTCAGCCATTTTCGGTTTATCCGCGATTTTTATTTTCCGCTGTACTTGTGCCACCCAATTCCGCGGATAATCGGGAGTTTACTGTGGTATTATCCTAGAAAAAATAAAAAAGAAAAAACTCTGAAGATGGAGAAACATGAGAGAATGAGAACCACACTTTTGGCAAAATGTTTCACGATTTTTTAAATTAATTTCTTAATTTTTCGTAGTTAACTTTTCAAGTTGGCATTGTTTGTTGGTTTAAGATTTTTTTCAAATTTTTATGCATTTATATTTAGAGCATTAACGTTTCTTTCCAATTCCAATATAGAATCTAAAAAAAAAGGATGATGTAAGATAAAATTACGTATGTTAGGAACTAGTGGCACCCGCAAGGCTTTGCCAGTAGTAGAAAATAAAAAGATCTTTTGGTTCGCCTGTATATTTACAAATAATGTATAATGAATTTCTCGTCAATTGGCTTGACCATGTTACCGGTTCCACATTATGATAACTTGGTCATTTACTCGTCCATCTTATGATAATTTTACTCGAGAAAATGTTTTTAAAATTGGAATAGAAAAAGAACAAAGTCGAATTTTCGAAAAATCGCGTCGAAGTGCACACCCCCATGCTACAAACTAACTTTGTGCCAAATTTCATGAAAATCGTTTGAACGGTCTAGGAGCTATGCGCGTCACAGAGATCAAAATAGAAATACAGACAGAGAGAATTACAGCTTTATTATTAGTAAAGATTACCAAATAATATTTTAATGTTCAAAATAACAATTAAGCTTATCCAATGTTTTCTCGGAATCATCATCAAATGCTTAGTGTTGGTACAAATCCTAAGATTTTCTACTGATTTGCTGTTATGACGCGTAGGCTGGTAAATACGAACGTGTATGTTTCCATTTTCTGAAGAAAAAAAAATATGTTTCGATTATTCCTTGAAACAAAACAAATTACAATGAAAAAGGAAAGGAAAAACTCTGTAATCTTTTTAAGGGCAAAATCGATTATCATCAGAAATTATTTTACTTACTTATTTATTTATTTGTTTTTAATTTATTTTAGGCAATTTACTCGTTTATTCATTGTCAGTCAAAACGTCGCTACTAGATGGCAGCATCATGTAATCGTTTACTCCAAATTCGAAAATTTTCTTTTTTGTAAAGAAAAATTACATTAGATTCTTGCAGAGGCGGCGATTGGAATACAAAAGTAGGGGAGGGGGGGAGGGGCAAAAAAAAAAAAACAACTAAAAGCCATGGGATTTTTAGCGGCAGCAAAAAAAAAAAAGAAAGAAAGAAAGATAACAGAGAGCAAAAAGTACAAAAATTTGCAAAGGCTGGTTTTGAGAGCATATGAGTGGTAATTGATGCAAATTAAGCAGTTTTAACTCACGTTTTTCTAAAGATTTTGATGAATTATGTACATAATAACTTTCCTCGAAGAAACACTTTGACATGAATTATTAGTGTTACAGTATTACCCCAAAGTAGTTTGAGATGTCATCACCAACACTTGGTAGTAATAATTTCATTATGTAAGTAATGCTTCTTTTAGTTAAACAATTGATTACTAATATCTAAACCATGAATACATAAACTAAAAGTTACTGCTTGTGATAAATAATGTTTCGCAAACAGATATACAAAGTAAAACAAATAAAATCTGAAAGTTTTGACACTTTTGCTTTTTTTTATAATGTCTAGTTTTGGTTTCTAGATTGGAAAAAAAATAAATAAATGAACCATAAAAAGTGGGTGGTGGGGGGGGGGTTGCCTCCCGAATCGCTGCCATTGGATTCTTGTGTACCGAAATTATTTTTACCGGAACCTCGTTCAACCTGAAGCTTTTATTCGACATCGGTTCCCTTTATTTTATTCTTTATTTTGTAAATATTTCTCTTTTTATATATATTTACTTTTGACAAATAATCAAGATGGCATGGACCCTGGAAGGAGCTATTCCTACAACAGAGCCCCGTATTATCAATTCATTGGTATCAATTTTGACATTCCCCCTCCTCCTTATCCAACTTATCAGCAAAATTTTGGAATACTAATTATTTCTAGTTTTAAAAACGCTGTTTTAAAAAAAAAAAACGCTCAAAAAGAGCTTCTTCCAAAAACGTTTGTTGGAAGCGAACTGGCCTTTAACTTTGGGATTTTTGTTTGCTTTAAATTTCCCCTTATTTTTTTAATGTTAATATTCTTAAGCTATTTACTTTGAACGTTCTTTTATGAACATGTTCTTTGTTAGAAGCGTTTTCCAAAAAAGTTTGTTTCAAGCAAGTCCGCCATAAGTTCGAAATCTGCATTTGTCTTTAATTTCCCGTAGGCGCTAATGTTAAGTTTTTTTTTTTTTTTTTGAACTGCTCAAAATTTAACGAAAAATTGTTCAACTCAAAAAATGAAATGTGGAAATGAGATGCTCTCTCCAAGAATTTTCTAACATGAAAGTTTGTTAAAACTTTATAAAATGGTGGTTTCGTGGTGTGTTCTTTTCCGCTTTGTTTTGCATTTAGTTGAAAGTCAAATCTCATCCACTAACGCTAAAAGCATCGTCTTTGGTGTCCAACTCAATACTTACATACTGCTAAGTTGTTACTTTTGAGATTGAAAGTGAGAAAATTTTGTATTTTATAACTTTCTTCTTCCATTTCATGCAAAAAAAAAAAAAAAAAAATGCCAGTACTTCTTTTTTAAAGGATTGGCAATATATTTAAATTGTTCCGTGCAGTGTAATATGTATTAGGCAATCTGAGTTTGGGTTTCACGGAATTGAAAAACTGGTTTTTCCCTTGCTAGAACTCAGATTGGGCATTACAAAATTAGTACAGTGCTGGTAAAAAAAAAAAAAAAAAAAAAAAAATTCATCACCCTCGCATTTTTACAACAATGGGATTATGTGAGAAGTTTTGGTCCACCGATTAACGATGAATGTATGTGAAATTCTGCAAAACTCGTGAAATAAACATTTAACAGCAGGAATCCGATCATTGTTTACGTAGATCGGGGCTGTTTCCGGGCCAAGGCACAAGCTGCTGACCTCATGCTTATTTTTCCATTTCTGAACCTGCGTGTGAATTAAGAGAGAAAAAAATTACTTAACCCCATGTCAATTTAAGTCTAATGGCAGGATAAAGGTTTTTGAGTTGTTACTTACCAGTTCTGTCCTATGGCACGGAGCAGAATCATCCTGGAAAATGACGTTTGGAACTGAAGTAAAGGGATCCCGGATAGTAGGAAGCAATTTCTCCTCCAAAGTGCCAATCTACACCTGAGCGTTTACTGTTCCTTGCACAAAGTGAAGCCCACCCACTCCTTGATCAGAAATCCATCCCCAAATCATCTGGGATACGGGATGCTTGACTGTGTGTTGAATGCAGTCGGGATTTTATTCGTCTCCTTTGCGGCGCGGGTGTTGCAATTTTTTTTTACCACCACTGTAACATTACAAGCAAGGGGTTTGGAAAAGAAGACTTAAATAGCACACTGGCACAAGCCACTGCGGTTAAAATTCATATGGATTTTTGTATATCTTTTATCGAGCAGTTACAAGAAGCAGTTATGCCTGAACTCCAGCTATTTTTGAGCAATCACGATTGCTTATTGTTCTCATTTGACTGTTTTTGACGTTCCTTTGATTTTTCTCACCGCCACCCTCCGCACCATCACCGTGGACCGGCTGGCTCCTCACGATGCTGCTCCTATAGCGAAAGCGGTCTTCAGGTTGCATCCATGTCCTACACACACGCGCATACATACACGCACCTACACTCATATACATATATACACCTACACACACATACATACACCTACACACATACACAAACACACACAAACACACACACACGAACACACACACACACACATACACACAACTACCCAAACACTCATGCCTGCACACAGACACAAACACACATGCCTACACACACACGTACCCCCCACACACAAACACACGCTTACATATAAACACACACAATCGTGATTGCGAAAAACATAATTTGAAATCAAGATGACAAAATTCAATTTTTTTTTTTTTTTATCATTATATTTTTTTTTTCCAGAAATTTCTCCAGGCCTTGAAGCCTACAGAAGATTGGGGTCCTAGTGACGATTTGGCAAGGGAATACTACAGGCAACATCTTGCTAATGCGCTTTCTGGTGAAGCAGCCGCGAATGAAGATGACACTTCAACTAAATGTTTGGCGGACAGCAATAACGAAGCTGGACTGCTTGAGTATTTATAGCATTTGGATGCGTTGTGCCCGCACTTTCTTGTTTATACGATTTTAAAACTTGAGTATATTTAGTGAAACCAATAAATAAAATATTTTAGACGTCTGGAGCTATTTGCTGATACACTTGCAGTGTTATGTTTGTCATGACAAGCGACTTACACATGCACGAGATCATACAAGTTACTCATACATTACACCCCCCGGTACTTACCACAGATGTGGGTTTCCGGTGGAGTATTGCCCTGGAGGCAGTTCAGCATCAGTTTCAGTTATTGAGGTGACACTGGGCGTTCAAAAGAAAGAAATTTTTGTCAAATTTTCGAAATTTTTATTTTTTTGAATTTATTTGAATATGAGGACAATTTTTTGAGTTTTGTTTTATTTATTACTAGTGGCACCCGCACGGCTTCGCCCGTAATAGAAAAATTAAAGGTCTTTTGGTTCGCTTGTATATTTACAAATAATGTATGGTGAATTTTCTCGCCAATTGGCTTGTACCTACGTTACAGTTCCACGTTATGATAATTTCGTATCTCGCCAATTGGCTTGTGCCCATGTTACGGTTCCACGTTATGATAATTTCGTAATTTATGATAGTTTTTTTTTCTTAAAATTGGAATAAAAAAAGAACCACATCGAATTTTCGAAAAATCGCTTCGAGGTGCACACCCCTATGCTACATACTTTGTGCCAAATTTCATGAAAATCGGCCGAACGGTTTAGGCGCTATGCGCGTCACAGACATCCAGACATCCTACAAACATCCTACAGACATCCAGACATCCTCCGGACAGAGAGACTTTCTGCTTTATTATTAGTAAAGATAGTATAGAGAATGACTTAAAATAAGTTTCAGTGTTGTGAAATCAAATTAATTACGCAAGGTACTTTTCAAAGTTTTGTTAATTATCGTTAAGGTTATTTACATTTTTTAAATAATTGGTCTTCTAATTAAAATTTTTTAATGAAATTTTATAATTAAGCTTGTAGTAGTGTTTAAAGTATATGGTTACAATTTCATGCAAATCCATCAGTAATTTAAAAAGTTTGTTTTCAAGGTCCAGTGTCCCCTGAAGGGGAGTCGGAACCCCAAATACTTTCAAAAATTCTATTGTTTGATTTATATATATTTTGAAACTCCATTTCAATACCTTTTTAATGATACAAACTTCTTGATCGTGCTCATATTAGAAGTAAGTTTAAATAAGTTTTAAAAAAATGTAAACTTATTTTGATGAGGTATGATTTTCCCCTTTAAATTGCAATATCTCCGAAGGGTATTTTTGAAAGTAAATGTTCCTTTTTCTCAGAAAATATATTGTGTTAGGCTTTGAAATTTTTACCATGTACTACATCTAATTGCATATACTAAAGTAAAATTTTTCTCATATCCGAAAAATATTTTTTTATTGAGCTGATTTCGTGTTGCAAAATGGCATTTTTTGAAAAAAATACTTTACGCATTAGAATTAAAAAAAAAAAAAAAAAAAGAAAAAAAAGTAAGCTTTCTTTTCGTAAAATTTTATTTCAGCATAGAGATAAGAGTCTACTTAAGGTACAGAAAAAATTCATTATTGTATCTCTAATAGATTTTCAGAAAAAGGTACATGAGCCTGTGCAAATTAACATTGAAGGTAATGGGGGGGGGGTACAGACTCCCTTTAAAGCATTTGTTACAGAGAACGAGCATCAAGAAAAAAATTACAGTGGAACTACAGTATTGTTGACAGTTTTTCTTTTAACAAAATTTTAAAAACAAGGATTCATTTTTGCATTTAAAATGTTTAGACAACAAAAATACAAGTTGTCGCAACAAAAGTTAATGAAACGAACAAGAGTACATTAGAACTCTGGATAACAAGTAAAAGAAACGCTGGAGTCTGTATGAAATATTTGTCAAAAGTAAAACTTAGTGAACTTGTATATGATACTCGTGTAAACAAATGGAGAATGAAACAATAAAGGGAAAGATAAGTCAATGGGTGAGATCATGTACCCAAACCTTCTTAAGATAAAAGGGTTTTAGACATTACAGTAAAAACCTGGTTCTTACCGTATTGTTCAAAATTTCTGTATTAAGAAATCAATGGAACGTAAATCAAAAAAATATTTTAGGATATAGAAGTTGGATGTTAAAAACAGTTACATAGTCAAGGGCACAGCTTAGTTTCTAACTAAAGAAGTGTGGGAGCCCTTTGTTCTTTAGAACTATATTTGATGCTGAAATTCCGCCGATAACGAGAAAATCCTCATAGTATCTTTAATAATAATATAAAAAAAGCTGAAAATCTGGATCTCTGTCTCTCTCTGGATCTCTCTGTCAGGATCTCTGTTACTCTCATAGCGCCTAGACCGTTCGGCCGATTTTCATGAAATTTGGCACAAAATTAGTTTGTAAGATGGGGGTGTGCACCTCAAAGCGATTTTTCGAAAATTCGATTTTGTTCTTTTTCTATTCCGATTTTAAGAACATCTTCCCGAGCAAAATTATCATAAGATGGACGAGTAAATTACCATAATAAAGCTGAAAGTCTGTGTCTCTGGATGTTGGGATGTCTGTTACGCGCATAGCGGCTAGACCGTTCCACCAAATTTCATGAAAATTGGCACAGAATTAGTTTGTAGCAGAGGGGTGAGCACCTCTAAGCGATTTTTCGCAAAATCAAAATTCAATTTTGTTCTTTTTCTATTCCAATTTTAAGAAATTTCATCGAGCAAATTATCACAACGTGAACTTGTAAATTATCATAATGTGGTCGAGTAAATTATCATAACGTGGTAGAGCAAATTGCCATAACATGTGCGATGAACATAGCAAATTAGCGAGAAATTCATCATCCATTATTTGTAAATATTCAGGCGAACCAAATGACCTTTAATTTTATACTACGGGCAAAGCCGTGGAGATACCGCTAGTTCAAAATAAGTACAGAAGGGGTACTTACTCTCTTGTGAGTTCTCATGCTAATACATCCTAGCCCAAGGGGGAAAAAAATCATAAAATTTGCCGACTGGAAGATTTTAAACTGAACACTCGTCGACGCGTTTGCTTCATTTTGAAGGCCATTTTTTCTGGCTTCTGTTGTAGTTAAAACCCCCACCTGGAACATATCAATACATTTATCAAACGAGTGTAATGAACGGGTAATGAGTTCAACTGCGGTTGAAGGCAGGACCGCGAATTTGGATTTTTCTTAAACTGTCGTATTTTCGCGTTCAAAAAGAGAAAAAAAACATTTGCAGCTTGAATGTCGATCCGTTCGAAACTATTTTGAGGTATGGTTTGATAGTGAATGTTTGTATTCTTTTGGAGAAGCAATGACATTGGGACAAAAAAAAAAATTAATTTGAATTTTGGCATCTTGAATTCAAATTATGTTTTTCGCAATCACGAGCGTGTGTATGCAGGCGTGTTTGTTTGTGTGTGGGGGGTATGTGTGTAGAGGGTATGTGTATGTGTGTGTAGGCATGTCTGTTTGTGTGTGGGGGGTATGTGTGTAGAGGGTATGTGTATGTGTGTGTAGGCATGTCTGTTTGTGTGTGTGCTGGCATAAGTGTGTGGGTAGTTGTGTGTATGAATGTGTGGGGGCGGGGTATGTGTATGGGGGGGGTGTTTGTGTCTGTGTGCAGGCATGAATGTGTGGGTAGTTGTGTGTATGTGTAGGTGTCTGTATGTATGCGTGTGTGTATGTGGTGGTGTGTGTGTGTTTGTGTGTGTAGTGTATGTATGCGCGTGTGTGTAGGACATGGATGCAACCTGGAGACGGCTTTCGCTATAGGAGCAGCATCGTGAGGACCCGGTCGACGGTGATGCTGCGGAGGGTGGCGGTGGGAAAATAAAATGATAGGACATCAAAACAGTCAAGTGAGATCAATAAGTAATCGTGATTGCTCAACAATCGTGATTGCTCAAAAGAAAAAGAAAATATTGCATCTGTTCATTTCTGAAAAAATTAATTTGATAAATATATGATAGGCCTTGCCAGACGTCCCGGTTTGATCGGGACAGTCCCGATTTTCGGAAAAAATCTCGATGTCCCGGCGGGTTTACTTTCCGTCCCGGGAAAAGATAAATTTGATTACAGATGATTAAAAAAGTCTAATATAATGAACTACGAAATATTATCTAGGATAATTACTATGTTATTTGTAACATTGACTTGTAACATTAATGTTTCAGATTAGCGTTTTACTCAAAACTTGAAAATGTCCACTTACATCCCTTTGCTTCTCACTGCCTCAAATGTTAAATATTCCTGTAACATTTTAATTTTTTACTTTGCTTTTTGATTTAACTACTTAACAAATGTTTAAGATTCCTATTCCAATTTTAATATCATTTTGTATCACTTTTATGCTTAACTGCTGAGTAAATGTCCATGATTATAATTCACTTATACTTTCACTTTTCTTTACTTTTAGTTTCAACTGTTAAGCAAAAGTTAAGAATTAGCAATTCACTTTTACTCTCACTACTTTTAACTTCGGTAAAAATACTTCAGTTACGGCAGTCCTTATGAGAGGGATAAAACTTGAGTAAAACTTTCATTTTCGTAAAAGATCGAACTCTTATAAAGGCAAAACCAAAAATAAATACTTTACGGATATTACAAAACTATTTCAAGCATAAAAATGCTTTTCAATTTAGAAAAAAAAATATCCCAGCCAAGTCGTTAAAAAATACCTTTTTATGAATATGTTATAATTTGAAATGTTGCTGATTTAGTTTTTTTTATTTATAGAATATATTTTAGAAAACCGAAAAAAAAAAGAAAAAGAAAGAACACGATTAGCGACCGTACCATTGCTAATCTTTTTCCGATATTTTTATTGTGCTGAAATAAAGATTCCAATAAATTTTGTAAATTTGAGGAATGCAGCATTTTTTTCTGCTTTTTGATCAGGAGGTTCCTTGAACAAAACGGTGAGCAAAAACATTTTCCCAAAATGTAGAAGCTCGAATACATCTGCTTCATTCCAGCACTTAAACTCACCAAATAAGATTAATTTGCTAAATTATTAGTTTAACGCGTAGTGACACACTGATTAGTAGTAACCTAATCTAGTTCCTGTCTTTATAATTAGGAACAGATGCAAGTAAATTGACGTCCCCGTAAAACTAGGCATGTAAAAAACCTATAAACCTGTACGGAATGCGGAAGATAATTTTTAAGTGGCAGAAGAAACTGTTGACAACTCAAAGTTATAGCTAACCGTTATCCTCTTTCGAAGCATACTACGAAAAGGTTTTATCATCACTGTATGATGACAAAGTACGGCGCCTAAAGTTTTGTTTCTTTACTAAAAGATGCTCTCAAAGGGAGAGATTTCTTTCTTTTTTTTTTAAATCCTACTTTAAAAAAAGAAACGCCTCCATGGCCCATTATTTCTTGTAAGACTGAACCGATTTTTGATCAAAGACCGATCCCTGAATGATTTAGGCGTTGGAGGATACACGGTTAAAACGTTTTGAGAACGTCGAGCGAAAATCTTTTTTAAGAATGAAAAATTATGCAGATTCAGGAAATTTTTACACCTGATACAAAAAAAAAAAGAAAAAAATTTGAATTTTGACATCTTGCATTCAAATTATGTTTTTCGCAATCACGAGTGTGTGTAGGTAGGCGTGTGTGTTTGTGTGTGGGGGGTTGTGTGTTTGTGTGTAGGGGGCATGTGTATGGGTGTGTAGCCATGTGTGTTTGTGTCTGTGTGCTGGCATAAGTGTGTGGGTAGTTGTGTATATGAATGTGTGTGTGGGGGGGGGGGGTATGTGTATGTGTGTGTAGGCATATGTGTTTGTGTCAGTGTGCAGGCATGAATGTGTGGGTAGTTGTGTGTATGTGTGTGTGCGTGCGTGTGTGTAGTTGCGTATGTATGCGGGTGTGTGTAGGACATGAATGCAACCTGGAGACGGCTTTCGCTATAGGAGCAGCATCGTGAGGAGCCGGTCGACGGTGACAGGGTGCGGAGGGTGGCGGTGGGAAAATAAAAAGATAGGACATCAAAACAGTCAAATGAGAACAATAAGCAATCGTGATTGCTCAAAAAAACACACACACACACACACACACACACACACACACAATGTCTTCGCAGATTTTGCATTAGAGGTCAAACTTCCACATGGTTCGAATGACTTACAAAAAACTAAATCGTTAAAATACTGTCTCTTGAACTCCGCGACTAGAGTTGCGAACGGTTCCAACTGAAAAAGGGGTCTTGGTTTAAGGAAGCGCACTTCCCGATGCATTCAGTTCTTGCTTGCTCGTTACTTCCTTCTTGCTATCACCCCTGTTTTGATAAAATCAGAAGAGACCTGACGCATGCGCAAATTCGAGTAAGGTTTCGCGTTAAAATATCGGACAGTACCTTGAACTTTAAAAAGAAAAAAAAAAAAAACGTTTAATCGACTCGTTAATTTTTTGAAACAAATCAATACTTCAATGACAATGATTTGCTTTTAGTCTAAGCTAATCTCTGTCGACCAGTTGGTTTGCTATATGGATGTCTTCCGTCATTTCCGTCATTTTTTAAAGTCAGCATCATAAAAGCACCGAACATTAAAGAGAACAAAGCAATACCTAGGCTACTGTTACAACCCGAAAATAAATAAGGGAACAAAATTTTAATCAACGCTTTGCAATGTAACACAGACGACTTGAATTGTGTAAAACATTACGTTTCTGTCATTAATTAATATTCTGATTCAAATAATAAGGGAGATAAAATACAAATAGGGAAAAAAGTTCAATATAATAAAAGTATAACTGATTTATACATAATATTTAGACATACCGTTCTTGAGTTATGCGACATACATGCGCACATACATACGTACATATAGACGTCACGAGAAAACTCGTTGTAATTAACTCGGGAATCGTCAAAATGGATATTTCGAGCGTCTAAACGTTCTTAGGTATCTATGCACGTGTGGTCGGGTCGAAAGAAACCCTCAACATACATTCGGGGGTGAGCAAAATGGAAGTGAGGGTCGATTTCTGAGTGAAATTTTTTCGCGAATACAATACTTCCTTTTTTGTAAAAGGAAGTAATTATGAGTTTATCGTAAATACGAGTATGAATATATTTTTAAAATAAACATTCATTCGTCTTCTTATTCTATTTTTTTCATTATGAATAACATTCTAATTTCAAAAATCAGTTGTGCCCATCTAGAGGAGGTCATGGCGCAGACGGCGCGGTTGAAATTTTTAAGGCGGGTTCGATGTAGGTTTCCGTGGGATTTAGTGGATTACCCTCTTGCTCTTGGAGCGGCGGCGGGGGGGGGGGGGGGGGGCATGCCTGTAAAAATATATCAGAGCTGAGGAGGCATATCTTTTGATGTTCATGTCTTCGGACTCGCACCGATTTTGAGCAAAAGGTCGTTGCTCCATCCATCCGCACTCCCGTAATTCGCTCTGTTCCAGACGAGTGATATTTATTTATTTATTTACTAGTGGTACCCGCACGGCATTGCCCGCAGTAGGATATTAAAAGGTCTTGGTTCGCCTGTATATTTACAAATAATGGATGGTGAATTTCTCGCCAATTGGCTAGCCCATGTTACGATAACTTGGCAATTTACTCGTCCTTTTTATGATAATTTTGCTCGGGAAAATGTTCTTAAAACTGGAATAGAAAAAGGAAAAAATCGAATTTTCGAAAAATCGCGTCGATGTGCACACCCCATGCTACAAACTAATTCTGTGCCAAATTTAATGAAAATCGGCCGAACGATCTAGGCGCTATGCGTGTCACAGAGATCCTGACAGATATCCAGACAGAGAGACTTTCAGCTTTATTATTAGTAAAGATAAAGATTTATGTTGGTCAATATAGGAATTTTTTCGTGATTCTCAGTGAGTACTGTACTCAGATTCTGATAAAATGTTCTTTGGCCTCGCCCTTGGAAGATCTAATTTGTTGTTTGAGTTAAAAAAGGAAAATTTTTTTGACCTGCACAAAGTCAGCATTCGTTATCTTCTAATTTTCTTGCCTATTTTTGCTAATAAAACCGCTTAATCCTCCACCAATGGGAAGTCAGCTTACGTGAACACAACGACACAGATTGCAGGGGGCATTCCGATGGAATGTCAAGAAAGGTGACCTTCCAAAAATGTCCTTGTTTGACAAATTTCCGATTCGGTAAAATTATCATCATTCCGCAAAATTTGGAGTACTGTTCGACACATTTCTCATAATGTGGCGAAATTTGGAGTTCCATTCGGGAAAATTAGTATCTTTCTGCAAAACATTGGGAATCCATTCAGAAAATTAAGAATTTCTGCCCTCCCAAAAATTATAATTTGAGGCACGCCTGCAGATCGCTCAAGTCAGAATGAAATTTATATCACAAAGAGAGGAAAATAACATCCTGGATACCGCGAGGAACGAATCTACGATTTCCTATATTGCACGCAGGTTGCTTTCAGAACTTGCGAACTCCACCGCTCGACCACAGAGACCCCGGAGTTTTTTTTTTTTTTTTTTTAATTGAAATCTCAGAACTTAACACTCAAAAAACTATGAAAGAAATTGTGTTCTTGAGCTTCGCAACATTTTTAAGCACCTCTAAACTAAGCGGTTTTTCAATTTTAGAATCTTTTTCTCAAATGAAGAAAACCATTTTTGCATCAGAAAAGCCATTTTTTCACATTAAATTCGCCATTTTACTTCTCGGGGGATATTTCTCATGTGCATATTGTAACATTCATAAATCTACATTATCTCATTAACAAAATGCTGCACATTTCACAAATCTACATTATCTCAGCAACAAAATGCTGCACATTTCATTAATCTACATTATCTCAGCAGCAGAATGCTGCACATTTCATTAATCTATGTTTTTACAGTTACATTAATCTACATTATCTCAGCAACAAAATGCTGCACATTTCATAAATCTACATTATCTCAGCAACAAAATGCTGCACATTTCATAAATCTACATTATCTCAGCAACAAAATGCTGCACATTTCATAAATCTACATTACCTCAGCAACAAAATGCTGCACATTTCATAAATCTACATTATCTCAGCAACAAAATGCTGCACATTTCATAAATCTACATTATCTCAGCAACAAAATGCTGCACATTTCATAAATCTACATTATCTCAGGAACAAAATGCTGCACATTTCATACATCTACATTATCTCAGCAACAAAATGCTGCACATTTCATTAATCTACATTATTTCAGCAACAAAATGCTGCACATTTCATTAATCTACATTATCTCAGCAACAAAATGCTGCACATTTCATTAATCTACATTATCTCAGCAGCAAAATGCTGCACATTCGATCACAAAACAACCCGATCTCATTCTAACTTCATTACCGAAACACAGCCCCACGGCCATTTTGTATCTCCAATTAGCATAAATAGCCAACTGGAATAAATCTTTCTCCGAAAACAATTTAGACACAACATCGGTATATTTATTGTCTTTAGCGCTACTCATTCCGCATAATGCCCCTGCCCGCTCGCGCGCAGCATTTTTTCATCTGAAGCCGTTCGGACTGAAATCGTTCATCATTGCGGCCGTGGAATCTGGCATCAGGTTCGCGTCACGTGTCAGCCGGGTAATTTTGAGTCGACGTTCTGTGTTCGCGAGTTTGTATCTCGGGTCGTTTTTTGCTCGTGTGGTGTGTAACTACAGTGGACTAGTTGAATACAGAAAAGGTATTTAAGTTATTTTTTTCTATTTTGTTAAAAATTTTCAAATTGAACTGTATATATTTTTTTACAGTTGAGGTAGTGAGAAGCAAAGGGATGTAAGTGGCAAAATTAAAAATTTGGAGATAACCTGTGCACATGGTAGGTGAAAAAAATTTCAAAGAAAGCCTACCTAAGATGATATCTTTAAACGCGGTTTACTCAAAACTTGAAAACTCACTTTCATCTCTTTGCTTCTCATTGCCCCAATTGTACATTATTTTTTTAAAGTACATCTGTCAGACACATTACTTAGGATGACCCCCCCCCCCTTTGAACTTTACAAATTGGTGTAGTTACTTAAAGGTGTGCGGGTTTTTTCCCCATACAATTTCATTTAATTCATACTCTTTGACAGTTCATGATACCGTGGGGCAGGTTAAAAGCAGTAATTACAATTTTTTTTCATTTTCAATTCTTTGCATTTTTGTCATTTATTGCATTAGCTTTATTGTACACTAGTGGCACCCGCAAGGCTTTGCCCGTACTAGAAAAACTAAAAGGTCTTTTGGTTCGCCTGTATATTTACAAACAATGTATGGTGAATTTTCTCACCAATTGGCTTGTACCCATGTTACGGTTCTACGTTTTGATAATTTCGTATCTCGCCAATTGGCTTGTGCCCATGTTACGGTTCCACGTTATGATAATTCCGTAATTTGCTCGTCCACCTTATGATAATTTTGTTCTTAAAATTGGAATAGAAAAAGAACCCACATCGAATTTTCAAAAAATCGCTTAGAGGTGCACACCCCCATGCTACAAACTATTTCTGTGAAAAATTTCATGAAAATTGGCCGAACGGTCTAAGCGCTATGCGCGTCACAGAGATCCAGCAATCCTACAGACATCCTCCGGACAGAAAAATTTTCAGCTTTATTATTAGTAAAGATAAAGAAGCTTCCTTATTAGGTTTTCGCTGAAGAAAAAAAAAAGGCGAAAAAACTGTCCGGTTCCAACATTTATCAGCATGTGTTTCAAAAAGCTTTCTTCAAATATCTCAAACTCATTTTTGCAGATACTACCGTTTACCTTCCCACGGCAGTATGGTATTTTCATGCGTCTAAACTTATCAGTTTCTTTGTAATTGTGGTGCCTGTTTCATAGCAATTTAGTGATAAAGCAAAAATAACAATTGGTTTTTTAGTTCATTTTTTTCATGTATTCCTCAAAGGGTGCTTTCGTTATTATCTTACTCCATTTTTTTTTTTTTTTTTTTTTTTTGCTGTATCTTTGTAATTCAAGAGTGTCCGATTTAATTATCAAGTGATTCACTCGCAGGTCATAGACAGGTGTCCAGAAAGGTCACCGTGACCTTCCAAAATTTTCTAATTAGGCGACTTTTGTTAGACGATTCGGCAAATTTGAAGACTGTAATGCAGCATTGCCCTTTTTTTAATGATGCGTAGTTTCTCTTGTCATTCGACACCGGTATGTGAGCATGCGTGTGTTTTATCATTCGGCAAAACTCGGAGTTACGTTGAGATTTTCAGCCTCTCAAAAGTTTTTAGTTTGAGTACCTGGAGTTAGGTTGCCGGTGCCAGCTATAAAGCAGTGGTTTTTAAAAGGAGGTACGGGTAATACTCGGGAAAATACTTTAAAAAGTGCTGTGTGTGTGTGTTTTTCTGTTCTTTTCGGTACTGTGGAAAAGTTTTGAAGCTACCACTTATTTTTAGGTGGGTCATTTTTTTTTTTTATTTTTTTTTTTAAATAAAGTTATCCGGTACTCCGGCTGAACTACGGATATAGGTTTTGTTACCTTTTTCGTTATATATGGTTCTATATATTGGTAATACGGTAAAACCCCTCTAATGCGGACAATAACGGGACAAATTTTTCTGTCCGTAATAGAAGGGTGTCCGCAGGACAGGGGTTTAATAATGTTATTTGCATTGGAATCGGGGAATTAAAAAATGTCCATATAAGAGGGGTGTCCGCACTCGATGTGTGTCCGTTAGGAGGGGTTTTACTGTACTACAATTTTATATATAGTGCTGTAGCTGGAAAAATTTAAGAACTTAATTTTTTGACATACTGAAATGGAACCTGTGATTTTTGGAATGGAAAACATACCTTACCTCATAGGCATATTTTCTTACTTTTATACCATTATATTTATTTTTCCTTCAAAGAATATTACTGATCGAATGAAGCATTTCGAATGTGCGTTAGTGTGTCGTGCAGAGAAATCACCTGCAACTTTTTTAAATGAACAAAGTCGTTCGAATGAACGGGTTGAACAAACGGATCAAAAGAATGACCGATCCTCTGATGAACGGATCATTAAAACGAACGACCTTGTCCATCTCTAATGAGGATCGCTAGGATCTTTTCTTTCAAAAAACTTGACAGAAACATGATTCGGAAGGAATTCTGAAATAACAGAAACTCTATGAAGGAAAATAATATGGATAATTAATAGTGCATCACAACCATTAAATTATGAGTTTATCTTAAATACGAGTATAAAAATATTTTTAAAATAAACATTCATCCGTCTTCTTATTCTTTTCTTTCATTTTGAATAACATTCTAAATTCAAAAATCCGTAGTGCCAATCTAGAGGAGGTCATGGCGCAGACGGCGCGGTTGAAATTTTTAAGGCGGGTCCGATGTAGGTCTTCGTGAGATTTTAGTGGATTACCCTCTTGCTTTTGGGGCGACCGGGGGGGGGGGTGCATGCTGGTGAAAATATATCAGAGCTACGAATTCACATCTTTTGATGTTCATGGCTTCAGTTCGGCCTCGCACCGATTTTGAGCAAAAGGTCGTTGCTCCGTCAATCCGCACTCCCGTAATTCGCTCTGTTCCAGACGAGTGATATTTATTTATTTATTTACTAGTGGTACCCGCACGACTTTGCCCGCAGTAGAAAATCAAAAGGTCTTTTGGTTCGCCTGTATATTTACAAATAATGTATGATGAATTTCTCGCCAGTTGGCTTGCCCCTGTTACGGTTCCACGTTATGATAACTTTGTAATTTACTCGTCCATCTTATGATAATTTTGCTCGGGAAAATGTTCTTAAAATTGTTATAGAAAAGAAACAAAATCGAATTTTCGAAAATATCGTTTTGAGGTGCACACCCCCATGCTACAAACTAATTCTGTGCCAAATTTCATGAAAATCGGCCGAACGGTCTAGGCGCTATGCTCGTCACTGAGATCCTGACAGATATCCAGACATCCATCAGACAGAGAGACTTTCAGCTTTTTTATTAGTAAAGGTGAAGATTTATGTTGGTTAATATGAAAATTTTATTGTGATTCTCAGTGAGTACTGTACTCAGATTCTGATAAAATGTTCTTTGGCCTCGCCCTTGGAAGATCTAATTTGTTGTTTGAGTTAAAAAAGGAAAATTTTTTTGACCTGCACAAAGTCAGCATTCGTTATCTTCAAATTTTCTTGCCTACTTTTGCTAATAAAACCGCTTAATCCTCCACCAATCAGAAGTCAACTTACGTGGACACAACACAGATAGCCAGGGGCACTCCGATGGGAGGTTAAGGGAGGTTGCTGTGACCTTCTGAAATTGCCCTTATTTGACAAATTTTGTCTGACGATTCGGCGAAATTTTTAGTTATGTTCGACACATTTCTCATTATGTGGCGAAATTCGAGTTCCATTCTGGAAAATTAGCACCATTCGGAAAAATTTGGGATTCCATTCGGAAAATTAAGAATTTCCGCCCTCCTAAAAATCTAAGTTCGGTGCGCGCCTGCAGATCGCTCAAGTCAGAATGAAATTTACATCACAAAGAGAGGAAAATAACATCTAGGATACCATAAAGAATGAAACTTCGACTTCCTATATTGCACGCAGGTTGCTTTCAGAACTTGCGAACTCCACCGCTCGACCACAGAGACCCCAGAGTTTTTTTTTTTTTTTTTCTGAAATCTCAGAACTTAACACTCAAAAAACTATGAAAGAAATTCTGTTCTTGAGCTTCGCAACATTTTTAAGCACCTCTAAACTAAGCGGTTTTTCAATTTTAGAATCTTTTTCTCAAATGAAGAGAACCATTTTTGCATCAGAAAAGCCATTTTTTCACATTAAATTCCCCATTTTACTTCTCGGGGGATATTTCTCATGTGCATATTGTAACATTCATAAATCTACATTATCTCAGCTGCAAAATGCTGCACATTCGATCACAAAACAACCCGATCTCATTCTAACTTCATTACCGAAACACAGCCTCACGGCCATTTTGTATCTCCAATTAGCATAAATAGTCAACTGGAATAAATCTTTCTCCGAAAACAATTTAGACACAACATCGGTATATTTATTGTCTTTAGCGCTACTCATTCCGCATAATGCCCCTGCCCGCTCGCGCGCAGCATTTTTTCATCTGAAGCCGTTCGGACTGAAATCGTTCATCATTGCGGCCGTGGAATCTGGCATCAGGTTCGCGTCACGTGTCAGCCGGGTAATTTTGAGTCGACGTTCTGTGTTCGCGAGTTTGTATCTCGGGTCGTTTATTGCTCGTGTGGTGTGTAACCACAGTGGACTAGTTGAATACAGAAAAGGTATTTAAGATTAATTTCTTTCTATTTTGTTAAAATTTTTCAAATTGAACTATAAATATATTTTTACAGTTGAGGCAGTGAGAAGCAAAGGGATTAAGTGTAAAATTAAATTTGGAGATAACCAGTACACGTGGTAGGTGGACCTCTGTTGTATCTTGGGAAAATAGATGGTACTAGTAGCCCTGGTAGTTGCTGCTGTACAGCATGATTTAGAAGAAAAAATTCAATGAAAGTCGACCTAGGACGCGTTTTTCTCGAAACTTGGAAATGTCTACTTAAATCCCTTTGCTTCTCATTACCTCAGTTGTAATTTTTTATTTTAAGTACATACATTTGTCAGGCCCATTATTTAGGATGTAGGGAAAGAGTGTCCCTCCCCCACCCCTGAACTTTACGAACTGGTATTGTTAAAGTTTGACCGCGAAGAGAAGGCGGATGACCTTGAAGCGAAACCTCATTTTATATCATTTGTAATAGCCAGAAAGCACCTAAAAGTAAGACTTTTTCACTAATCTTATCTGTTACAAAATAATAAAAATACACCTATTACAAACAATAAAAATGATGTTTTTGCTAAAAGGCCATCCACCTTCTCTTCGTGGTCAAGCTTTACATAAAGGTGGACTTGTTTTGTTTTGATATAATTTCATGGAGTTTATACTCTTTGCCTCCCCCCCCCCCCCCCCCGTCATGGAAAAACTTTTAATGACGCAGTTACTTATGTTCTTAGAAATGTTTCAATATTTTGACTTTTTGATTTTGCAATGGCATGAAGTAGCTGTAGTTAAATGTTTGAAATTAATTTAAAATATAAAGTTTTGTTGAGGAAAAAAAAGACTGTATGAGACTAAATTTTGATGTTGACTACATAACCCTTCCTGGTAAAACTTGAATTGATGTGACTGTAGTCGGGAGAAACCTAACCTGACAACGTTGTTAATGCGTGATTAGGACCTGCATAGCCTTCGCAGTGGTGCCAGGTTAGATTTGTTCCGACTAAAGAGTCAACAATATTTACCACTTGAAAATCGTTGCATAAAATCTCAGTTGAAAGAAACTTACTAATGAAGTGCGTTGCATAACACACTATATAATTCATTTCTAACTTTACAAATGCTTCGTCGCATTCGAAAGCAGCAGAAAGGGATAAAAACATTTAATAGTGTTCATTTTCAAAAATTTTGAAGTCTCGGCTTCATTTTAGTTACGGAAATCGAAAAGGGGGGGAAAAAATCTGAGTTTGTATCAAAGTTAGATGCTGTAACGAGCCCGACTCCTTTTTAAATGTAATAAGCACCGCATTATTCAAAAACCTACATTAATCGGTGAATATCTCACAAAACACCAACTTTTTCTGGCCGCAGATCAAAATAAACTAATTAGTTTACTTGAAGACTTTTTGAATCAACGGCAATACAGCTTATGCAACCGTGAGGCAGTAACTGCCTTTTTTTTTCATTTTCAATTCTTTGCATTTTTGTCATAATTGCATTGGCTTTATTGTAAAAGCTTACTTATTAGCTTTCCGCTGGGGAAAAAAAACGCGAAAAAACTGTCAAGTTAAAACATTTATCAGCATGTATTCAAATATCTCACTCATTTTTGCAGATACTACCGTTTACCTTCCCACGGCAGTATGGTATTTTCATGCGTCTAAACTTATCAGTTTCTATGTATTTGTGGTGCATGTTTCATACCAATTTAGTGATAAAGTAAAAATATCTATAGTTTTTTTAGTTTATTTTTTCATTTATTCTTCAAATATTGCTTTCATCAATGTCTTACTCAATTTATTTTTGTTATATTTTTGTAATTCAAGAGTGTCCGATTTGATTATCAAGTGGTTCATTCGCAAGTCAAAGACAGGTGTCCAGAAAGGTCATCGTGACCTTTCAAAAACTCCTAATTAAGCAACTTTTGTCGAACGATTAGGAAAATTTGGAGACTAAAACTGGATATTGCTTTTTTTTTAATGATGCATAGTTTCTCTTATCATGCGACACCGGTATGTAAGCATGCTTGTTTTATCATTCGGCAAAACTCGGAGTTACATTGAGATTTTCAACCTCTCAAAAGTTTTTAGTTTGAGTCCCTGGAGTTAGGTTGCTGGTGCCACCTCTAAAGCAATGGTTTTTAACAGGAGGTACGGGCAGGGGGCGAATACAGAAAAATCTTTTGGAGGGGACACGAGAAATTGAATAGCCACCCCCCCCCCCAGCAGTCTTTGATGTTTCATAACAAAGTTTTAATGACTTCATTTCTAAATATGCGTGTTTTTTGTTTTTATTTATTTATTTTTTAAGGATTCCTTCAGGTCAAGGAATCTACTTCTAAGTACATGAATATTATGCACTAATATACTTTGAATGTGGACAGAAAACATCTTTAACGTTTTCAGCCATTTAAATACTAAACCCAATATAATGTCCCCGAGATGCTAGACAATGGGCGGCTTTACTTAGGAACATTGCCATAATGATTATAACACGAGGGCAAAGTTATTAATTAAACCCCACACCTCCCTTGAGTTTTTTTAAATCAATTTATAAAGAAAATCATAACTTTATCTATATATATAAAAATGGACTTTGGTAAATTTGTTCCCTAAGATCTCAAACTACCTGGCAGATTTGGCTGAAACTTTCACCGTTTGTTCTTTTTGGTACTGGGGAGGTTTGTAGACCAGTTCGATAAAAATCCGATTGATAGTTCTTTTTTTATTCTAATTTGTCCAAATTTTCGCATAAATGCCCCAATATGACGATTAAAAAATACGTGCACA
Source organism: Uloborus diversus (assembly GCF_026930045.1). NCBI lineage: Eukaryota > Metazoa > Arthropoda > Arachnida > Araneae > Uloboridae > Uloborus > Uloborus diversus. The sequence goes on from NC_072731.1 coordinate 264,644,153, forward strand.
TTTTAAAATTGTGTCCATCGAAAGCGCTTATTTTTCTGCTGAAGATGGCATCTGTTAGAAAGTTCTAAGTTGTATGAAAAACGAGTTATGTGCTTTTTTTTGTTCCATGTTCGAAGGCTTTCCTCAATACAATTCATTTTTTAGTGTATCATCTCAACCCCCAGTTCAAAGCTAGAATTATTGAATATTTTTGTGTTTCGTCTGACTGTTTGAGGCTTTTCTCAAGTCAAATCTTAAAGTAACGTTTTTCCCCCCAAGATTGGCTAATAACTAGATTTGGCTGATTATTTTCTATTTAAACGGAACTTCAATTGTAATTACTGGGTTTTTTTATAATTATTTGTGCTGATTGGACACTTAATCATTATCCAATCTAACAGCAGAAACCTCGCCAAAATTTATGTAGAAAGATTTCAGTAGCGGATGCATTTGGCAGTTTTTCCACTGTCGCGGTTTTTAAAGCCAAAGGACTATGTAATAATGTTTGTCAGTTTTCAGAATGTAAACAAAATATCGCCAATCAAAGAATCTTTAAAAACTTTTTTTTACTGTAAAATAATCCAGCAACTAAATTAGGCAAATCCATAAACAGCACAAAAACTTCCATTAATGTGACTTTGTGCACAAATTCAAACCAACGCCCAAATTTTACTACTTATTTTGGAAACATTACGGATGAAATTGTTTAGCGCCATTTTATGGTGACCAAAAGTATTTTAGCATATGGCGACAATATCTCTTTAACAAAAAATTAGTAACATACCGTTTTACAAAGTAAGGAGGGGGAACATTATCCAAGGTATCCCAAAACGATTTCCGCAAATTCGGTAATATTTTAAATCGCAACCAAGAACCCACAATAATTCAAATTTTCCAAAATAACTAAAGCAAGTTTATAGGGCTCGACCGATGGCATTTTTTGGCCGATGCCGATTGTTCAAAGATGGCCGATGGCCGATTGTTTTCCTCCAAATGGCAGATTGCCGATGGCCGATGCCGTTGGCCGATGGCAAAAAAAAAGAAAAAAATCAAACAGAAATAAATTGATGAGATTGTCAGGGATTTAAAGTATCATTGATTCATTTCACTTTACTTCCTTTCTACAAATAAGGAATTGTAAACACAAAAAAAAATTAGATTTCGACTTAAATTTATATTTTACGATCACCATATTTATACATATACTCTTGTGATGTCTTCATGCGCGTAAACTTGCGTCCCTCAAAAACGTTATGAAATAGTAAGTTGAAAACTCATACGTATGTAGGTAGTATGATCTAGGTATAGGTAGGTATAGGTAGGATAGTATGATCTATGTAGGTAGTAGTTCGAGGACAAATTCTATAAAACCTTACCCTGAGTAGTTCACATTGCTGAAGCACATCTATCTACAAAATAGTCACCTTGAACGACTATGCACTTCTGCCAACGTTCGTATAGCTTTTAGAAGCACTCCTGGAAGACATTTTTCGAAACCTCCTGTAAGGCCTCTTGCGCTGCTGCTTTTAACTTCATCGTGGGGAAGAAGGCGACTTTCATGTTGAGGATGCACGTTTCGATTGGTCAATACTCTGATATGACAAACAAATAACATAACGTTTCGTCGGACTTAGTTCCGTGTGATTTTTACCTGTTCCCAGCAAATAAAAAAATGCGCGCCGCTTTCTTCCGTCAGGAGAAGAGGAAGATGCATCATAGAAGGTAGCGAAAAATGGTTTCCAGGAGTGTTTCCAAAAGTTATATGAACACTGGCAGAAGTACACAGTCACAAGACGACCTTTTGAAGGTGGATGTGCTTCGGTAATGTGAACTATTCTGGGTAAGGTTTTATACAGCTGGTCCTCGAACTTTTGGATCGTACTACGTACAATCTGTATAGGGTGTAGTTGTGCTTCTCCTTTTTTGACTGCTGTGATTAAAAAGAAAGAACAGCAAAAAAAAAAAGACTGTTTAATAACCAATTGATTTGTCTTTTTTTTTAAATTGAACATATAGCTAAGATTTCAGTAATATTGTAATGTATGGATTTAGGTACATTAAACATAATTAAAAAACATTAAATTATGTTTTTTAATCATTCAAAAAAAAAAAATTAAGAATAAAACTATGAAACAGGAATATTTTTGTACTAATTTAAAATTTATGAATAGAAAAGTTTGCATTTTTCAAAAAAAACCTATAACAGTGACATAAATTTTGCTGGAAAAAGAAGTAGCCATGAAAAGAGCGAGATTCTTAAAATGCAGCTACAATAAAAAAACTCAATATTTACACCAAGTTAATAACTGAATACATATACTACGTGATCTGATGTTTGCACAATATTGAGCAGTTGGATTGTTTAATCTTTTATGAAGCATTACAAACAAGTTCAAATTAATTTTTTTAATTTAACAATAATTTTCTGAAGTTTAAAAAAATTGCATAATAGAAAATCCTTGAAACTTTTAATAAAAAAACTAAAATAACTTATTCATTGATTTTATATAAATACATAAAAATAGTTACAACAGAAAAAAATCGATTGCTATTAATGATGCAAAAAAGACGGCGCATTACGAAATATAAGTGAAACAAGCATGAGAAATACGCAAAATGACACTTCTTGACCAAAATAAATAATCGCTATATATTTAAAAAATGCTTGAAACGACGAGGTAGGGTTAGAGGATCACCCTCTGATTTTGGAGTAACTCACACTTCGGCCCCAACCTCGGCCTCATTTTTTTTAGTACAGAACCGCTACCCCCAACGCCTCGGAAGAGTTTCTGAATCTACTTCAGCACTTCCGAAGAAAAAATTCAGAAGTCCCTTTGATTTCAGAATTATGTCACTATTGAAAACGTCTTTAATAAATTTCTTACATTAATGCTCTAAATTCTTTCTAAACAATAGATAGTTTGAAAAAAAAATCTTTAATTTTATGAACGGTGTTAGTTTTAAACAACTCAGAAGTACAACTAGAGTTTAATTTCAGAAATATAGGGAGTGGAAGGAGGGGGCACGCAAATGTTCTCGGAAATTCAAAAAATAGTCGTAAAAAATAGAGTTCATAATAATCATAAACATTCAGCAGAAAAACCCTTTCAAAACTTGCACCCGAGTTTGTTTTGACGTGCAGTGGCGGAATTAAAATATAGCAAATGTTGCAATTGCGCGAGAGGCCCCATAACCATAGGGGCACCGTAGGAGTTACAAAAATGCTTATGATAAATGTTTTACAACTTCTGTGATAGAGAAATAGGGCCCCAAAATGTATTTCGACGGGCCCCAAACTTGTAACTCCGCCGAAGCGATACAGAAAAGACTGCATAACTGTGATTCATATAACAAATACCGAAAAATTACAAATTTGCCGTCGGTTCAAAGGGAATCTAATAAAATGACACAAAAACCGGTTTCGCCATCTCATATTTGTTTCCATGGTCTGAGACGCTATATTAGTTTTGCATTGAAATAAGTAATAAATAGCCACAAAAAATGAGTAAACAGGCTTTTCAGAACATCCGATCGAAAACAAAAAGGGAAGTGCACAACTGGAACGTACGCACACCCCACATGCGAAAATTTATCCTTCTACAGCTTACCATTTTTGAGTTATGACTTAGGAGAGATGCATACGTACATCCAGCTGCAAGAAACAATGCAATGATTAACTTGTTTGGTACCTGAATGCAGTATTAAAAACTCTTTTAGGGGTGACTAAAATAGAAATTCATACTGAAACTTAAGTAAACAATTTTATGTAAAACAATAACTCCCTTTACTTTGTACTAAAAAATAAAACAGCAAAGGTCCTTTTTCAAAAACATCGGCCAATTCCATCGGCTTTTCGATGTTTTTTAAGGTGGATGGGCCGATGTTTCCTGCAAGTTAGCATCGGCCGCCGATGCCGATGGCTAAATTGTTAAACCATCGGCGCCGATGCATCGGTCGAGTCCTACAAGTTTATGGGGATCACGGGCGCGGGGCTACATTTTTTTTAAACAGTTCGTTCTTCAATGGACATACAGAGAAAGTAAGACTCAATGTAAAAAAAAAGTATTAACTGATAAATCTTTTTAAACATGTGAAGTTTAATTTCATATTTCGGAAATTCTTCACATTTGTATACGTTTAAATTTCGTGTTTTCGTTTCTAAATGAATACTATTTTGCTCCTTTTTACTTACTGCTACTTTAGTTTTATGAGTAAGGAAGAAGCTAGGTTTTAAATCACGTCAAAAAGGTGTGTTTTAAATTCCTTCACTTAAAACAGAAAACAAATGCAAGTAACGATTGTTTCTCATAATTATTGCTAACCCAGGCAACGCCGGGTATTTTTGCTAGTAACATATAAATTTTACTGAAGAATTCATAAACTATTTCTGTGTGAATTTCAAAACAGTTGCCAATTTGTTCTTAAAGCTATGATACAGTTGAGATAACATTGATACTACATGTCGTTTCCATTAAAAATCATGGTTTTTCCAAGAAACTACCATATGATTTCATTTTGCATTTTTTATAAGCTGAAAGAGAAATCTATAATTTCGCAAATAGGTTCCTGAATCAAAATGACTCTTTAGATAGGGCCTACCACATTTAAAAAAAAAATGTTCATTATGGATTCCATCAAAGAAGGATTAATGGACGAATCGCGATAATACGGTCCCTCGAATTCGAAACCAGTGAGTTAAATGTATTCTGCAACTCTGGCCTCTGACTCCAATAATACTTTAGCAAACGAAAATGCTTTTATTCAAAATATACTGTGTTTTGTGTTCTTTTTAATTAACTACGTAAAAAATGCAAAAGGTCAATTAAAAGGTAATAAATAAAATAGTGAAATTAATTCATCCTTTGGGGGGGGGCACGGGCCGCCTGGGCCCCCCTAAAATCCGCTACTGGGTACGGGTAATCCTCGGGATACGCAAAACACTCAAACAGAAGTTAGCGACCAAAAAAAAAATGATAATGCTAGAATCTAATTGTGACAAATTTTAGTAATGCCGTACGATCCTACAATAAAATCAAATAACTGCAGTACTTCGTCAATCAGGAGTGTACATTCATCCCCTACCAAAAGCGATGGTCCATTCTCTCAAATGCTAGGCAGCTAACTTAAAATCCACCCTAAACACTACCACTTATAAAACTTCAGTGCCGCAGTCTCGGCTATGCCCACCCGACTTCGCGGGCATCCTTGCTGTTAATTTCTGGATTGGTGTATTGCAAAGTACCACAAATAAGTTGAAGACATTTCTGTGAAGTACATTTTTTTTACGCGATAAACAATTATTTCTCGACAGTTTTCGGAAATATTTATTTTTCTAGTTAATTCACATCTTGAAGTAATAATGCGATAACGTATTTTTGTAGTTGCATATTAAAAGCAGATTAAATTACTGTGCTATACATGTTTACTTCTGCTTGCGTTTTAAAAATTTTTATTCCTAATGAGTAATTTTGAACTAGTTTCTTACAATCATACGATGTTTATGTTTGTCTAAGAATTATTCAGTGGCGAATTTGAAATCGATTCTAAATCATAGATTCAAAACGAAAAATTTCGCGCCTATTGTGGTTATTTTTATAAGCTAAAGGGGGCGTTCTCAAACGTGGAAGATACATATCTAAGGCTAAAAAAACGAAAAAACGAAACTTGGTAAGAGAATGCAATAAATGATTCCATTGTATGCCAACAATCAAAGACCTTTCTCCAAAAAAGAATCTTGATTTGCGCAAGAAAAAAGTTTCATATGCTACGAACGCGTTGATACAGATGACATTATAAAGCATGCTTAAGAGCGAGTGAATATACTTTGGTTTGTATAATGTGACATAATCTATGGAACACTGCATACGAAGCAAAAACAAATAGTTCTATTGTCAGGGTTGGTTTTAATGCGTCCACCAGCTGCTGAAGAAAGCGGAATCTTTTCGCTTATAAGCTTCTAAGAAGCTAAATCAGCGCCGGGACGTACTAAGAAATAAGAAGCTAAAGTTAATTGATGCAAGAACTTACTACCAGTGGATTATACCTCGGAAGATATGTACAAATGTTTGCTGCCTGAAATGTAAGATTATTTTTTGTTAAATTTTTGAGGGGTGTATTCGGAGGGGAGGCGGGAGGCAACTACTGTCCAACCACGTATTGTATGGAATTTTCAAACATCCAGACAAGACAAATCTATCAGAATGAGGGGGGGGGGGGGGGAAGTAAAAAATTGATGCCGGTATTCCGTTCATTTGAACGAGACTCTGCTTCTGCAAAAGCTGGCATCGCTAAAAAATAAGATTCGTCCAGTTCCGGCTGTAAAACGGATGTTCGTCTTTGCATACAATCCGTAGTCAGACAGTAGGAAATAGTCTGCAGATTTTCTCAAGGGTCTGCTTCGTACGTCGCACTGTCGCCTAGTTTCTGCTACCGGGGCTTCAAGTCCTTCAACGTGTGAGTTAAAATAAGGGAGTCGGCGTTGTGGAGTCAGTTTTGGGGGCAAAGTCTGGTTTGGGAAATCTGAGTCGAAAGCTTTAGGATTTAGGGCACGGGCAGACATGAACTTGTTTTCCTTAAAAATTTGAAACATGATTATCTTTGCATATATCGAGAATGCTGAATCCGATATTGGGGTATAATTTTTTACAACGTTCCTGTTTTCGTGACATACGTGGTTGAAATACAACGGGAGAATGGTCGATTGTCGTTTTCGCTCAGTCCGAAACTCTGCCGGTGCAGCAAGAGTCACAGTCGGTGCCTTGTAGTCAGTCTGATTTTGGGCTGAAATTCCAAAAGTCGGAGAAGGAGTTGAGCAAAAAAAAAGAAATTAATTTGAATTTTGACATCTTGAATTCAAATTGGTTTTTCGCAGTCACGAGTGTGTGTCTGTAGGCGTGTGTTTTTGTGTGTATGGGGGGTATGAGTTTGTGTGTGGTGGTATGTGTGTGGGGGTTTGTGTGTTTGTGTGTGGGGGTTTGTGTGTTTGTGTGTGGGGGTTTGTGTGTTTGTGTGTGGGGGTTTGTGTGTTTGTGTGTGGGGGTATGTGTGTTTGTGTGTGGGGGTATGTGTGTTTGTGTGTGGGGGTATGTGTGTTTGTGTGTGTGGGGGTATGTGTGTTTGTGTGTGGGGGTATGTGTGTTTGTGTGTGGGGTATGTGTGTTTGTGTGTAGGGGTATGTGTGTGTAGGCATGTGTGTGTCTGTGTGCTGGCATAAGTGTGTGGGTAGTTGTGTGTATGAATGTGTGTGGGGGTATGTGTGTAGGCTTATGTGTTTGTGTATGTGTGCAGGCATGAATGTGTGGGTAGTTGTGTGTGTGTTTTTTGTGTGTGTAGGTGTCTGTGTGTGTATGTGTGCGTGTGTGTGTAGTTGTGTATGTATGCGCGTGTGTGTAGGACATGGATGCAACCTGGAGACGGCTTTCGCTATAGGAGCAGCATCGTGAGGAGCCGGTCGACGGTGATGGTGCGGAGGGTGGCGGTGGAAAAATAAAATGATAGGACGCCAAAAACAGTGAAGTGAGAACAATAAGCAATAGTGATTGCTCAAAAAAAACATTGGCAAATCTTTTTTCGGACATTTCCTAAGCAAGATCTTCTCGCCAAAGTTTGTTCAAAGCACATCCACCTATTAGACGAGGATTTACATAGGCTTTAAATTTCCCCATGTACTACTGTAATTATTTATCTTTTTAAAAATTGGATCAGTTGAGGTGATGGGAAACAGAATTTCAATATTTGATCTTTACTTCATTCCCTTTTGGATGAATTGAGTAATAAAATTTTGTGCGTCGTGGTACGACCAGGCCCGGCTCCTGGGGTAGGCTACCTGGGCGGCCGCCTAGGGCGGCAGATTTTAGGGGTGACACATTTCGAAATTGAAACATATCTTTTAAAAATATGAATATGTTTCAGCATTATAAAATTCACTGTTCAATGCTAAAAATAATTATAATTTAGAGTGTACGAGTGCTTGGATATGCAAAATATAGTTTGGATTAAACAAGAAATTCAATTTAATTTCAGAGGTGGCAAATTGCGTGACTTAAGTCTTTCTAAAAGATTAATATATGTTTCAGTGCCATAAATTAAACTACATTAATGTTAAAAAAGATAAATTAAAGTGTGTACCAGTGTTTGGATATGCTAAACCTAGTTTTGAATTTAACTAAAAACTCACTTTAATTTTAAGCACTTTACAATTATTTTAATTTAATATATTTTATATTATTATTCAATGGGGGGGGGGGGGGCACTTGTCAATATTGCCTAGGGCGGCAGAACTACTAGCGCCGGCTCAGGGTACGACACATTCCACCTCTGCAACTTTTTGCACCATGGTACAGGGGTGCCCCCCCCCCCAAGTTCAATGGCGCAAATTCTCCTCCCCCCCCCAATTTTTATCAACCCTCTTTTTATTTTTTAGTTCTCTTTTTTATTTTATTTTTAAAGATATTTTTATTAATTTAATTTAAAAAAATACTTTTTATTTTTAAAAAATATTTTTAAAAACATTTTTATTTATTTTTAATTAATATTTTATTAGAAAAGTTCTGTGCTACAGTAATAACACACACCAACTCAATAAATAAATGAAATATAAACAAAATAAAATAAAAAATTTGACTTAAAAATAAATAGATAAATAAATTTAACTAAATAAATTTTAAAATTTTTTTAAATTCCCCCCCCCCAAAAAAAAATTTGATGACGCATCTTGCGCCAGAATCTCCCCCCCCCCCCCTGTGGGCACCCCTGCCATGTTAAAACACTGAAATAGTTAAGTGTGTGAAACTTCCCGCACTCCTTGATTTAGATAATCATCTGGACTAAGTTTCCAGTTCAGCCAGACAATAAACGAAGAACACTATCAATCACTAATTTTTGATGAGTAGCAGCGGGTCACTTCGGAATTTAGTGGTGCCATCTATTGGTAAATATATAACTAGTTGAAAAAAGGCGTAATTTTTAGCTCTCGATTAAAATTCTTAGAACAACTCGATCAGAAATAGTTCAATTGTAGAATTTCACGGTGCATGCGCATTAAAATAGGGGTCATCACTTTAGGGTCTCAAAAAAAAAAACAGGGAGTCTTATGGGCATTTTAGAAGCATGTATTTGTATATGTATTTTTCTGCTCTCGGCTGGAATTGACTGAGCTGGCGGCTGTATTTCTGCCTTAGCCCTGACTATGGGGCGGTAAATTACTGAATATTTTTCTGTATTTGCCTATGATACGTATAAAGAATATCCCCTCCCCCTCTTCTGAAAAGTTTTTATTTACGAGCCTGTAAAAAAATCAAGGAAAAGCAAAAATAAGTGAAATATTGCTATTCGATTCCGTCGATTATCTTGCTACTCTGATGTATTCATGGATAATTTATCATGCTTTTTTGAATTACAGTCGAACCTTCATATATCGAACTTATCAAAACATATCAAAATTTTCTAGATATCGAAGTCCCAGAAATTTCAACGTTCATTACATAGAAAAATTGTTTCTATATGTCGAAAAAAAATCTTTGTATCGAAAAAAATTTCCAGACATTCGTAGATTTTTTTCCACTTCAGACTGTTTGTCCCATGAAAAATGAAGATAAGGGGGAGAAAATGATATTCACTGAAGGTTGCTACAAAACTCACAAGGAATCTGGGGTTGAGAGGTGTGTAGATAGATCGTTGTTCCGTTCTGGTGTTCTTAAATTTCCCCAAGTTTATTTCAAATCTTAGTTGCGACCAGTAATACAGTAAAATCAGTTTCAAATTATCCCTATTGTATGTTGATTATCATTCCTAGTCTTTTTAGCTTCAGTGAAAATCATTCAAGTTAAGTAGATCGATTTTTTACCTTTCTCTCGATTAGATTGTCAAAACGAAAATCCCCTAATGTTGCGGATCAAGTTGAACTGCAGAAGAATGAAGATTTATGAAGGAACAAAAATGTCATTTCTGGTAAATTCAGTATTTCAGCAAGCAGAATTCCTGCTATTAAAAGCCATAATAAAAGAACTGAAACTTTTATAATGAAAAGATTCGTACTCACTCAAAAATACGAAATGGCATTACAGTTGGCAAAAATTAGCTTTAATTTTAATGTTTTAGATTTTTATGATTTTCAGTTGTCATGAATTATTTTATATTTTAAGTATGAAATATTATTTAAGAAAATCATAGCCACTAAACATATCTTAGTCTATCACGTCAAGTGTCTGAAATACCTGGGGTGTTACTGCTGTTTTGTTACTTTTTTTTTGTTACTAATGCACACAATAGTTATGCATTTCTTTGAGTCTAAGTTTTTGTCGTGACAATCTAGTGAATTCAACTTTGTCAAAAATAGAAAAAATAACTGGAGGGGGGAGGATGGAGCTCATCCGTCTGCGTTGGGTGCTAACTGATGATTTGAATGCTTTTCAGTGTAGCAGGCGGCCCAGGGCTGAATGTCAAATTAATAAAGATTTCAAATTAATAAAGATTTTAAATTAATGAAATTTGATAATTACTTGATTCCTAAAATTATCTGTTAGTCTACCGCGACAAGTGTCTGAAATGCCTGTGGTGTTACTAATGTTTTGTTCCTTTTTTTGTTACTAATTAACACAAAATAGTTATACATTTCTTTGAGTTTTTGTCGTGACAATATAGAGAATTGAACTTTGCCAAAAGTAGAAAAAATAACTGGGGGGGGGGGGGACTCATCCGTCTCCGTTGGGTGTTATTTGATGATTTGAATGCTTTTGAGTATGGCAGGCGACCCAGGACTGAATGTCAAATTAATGAAGATTTCAAATTAATGAAATTTGATAATTATTTAATTCCCAAAATTTTCTGTTAAAGTCTACCACGTCAAGTGTCTGAAATGCCTGTGGTGTTACTAATGTTTTGTTCCTTTTTTTGTTACTAATTAACACAAAATAGACATATTTTGTCTAAACCACAAAAAGTCTATCACGTATACCAAAGTCTACCAAGTATGTTAAAGTCTACCACTTCAAGTGTCTGAAATACCTGGGGTGTTACTGCTGTTTTACTTTTTATTTTTTGTTATTTTGTTACTGATTAACACAAAATAGTTATAAATTTCTTTGATTCTTTAAGTTTTTGTTGTGACAATAAAGTGAATTAAACTTTATTAAAAACAGAAAATAACTAGGGGGAGCTCATCCATCTGCGTTGGATGCTAATTGATTTGAATGCTTTTCAGTGCTGCAGGCAGCCCCCAGGGCTGAATGTCCCCACACCCCCCGATCTCCGTCCCTTAAGGTTTAGAGGGCTGAGACAGGGCGTTATCACTTCCCCTGGATGTCCTGCATCCAACGGTACCGGTATTGACCTGAAAAATATTGCTAGTTTGGGAGAGATAGGGTTACAGACAGATAGGGTGGTTCAAAAATACGTGTAAAAAAAGTTTCTCCTAGATAACAGGACACACCTCAATATTTTTAGGCTTGTGGATAGTAATATGCTGGAAGAATTTTAACTTCCTATTTCAACTGAAAGGGGGATCAACCCCTCCCCCAATCATCATCAGTATGGGGAGGGGGGGGGGTTAAAAATACATTGAACTGAAAAAACAATGCTACACATTATCATATCGACTTGTAATATGCATATACATTGCAATAAAATAATTTGCAAAAAAAAAAGCTGGGGAAATTGAATGTTTCTAAGTTTTTGACATTTCCTATGCTACATCTAATGTTAAATGAAGTAAGTAAAAAAAAAAATGAAGTATTAGTAAGTGTAAGAGAAATAGGGGGTGTCCTGGACTCTAGCCGGAAAAAAAAAATTGAACCCCCCTATCGCACAAGTTATGATAGTGTAGATAACTTGGTAAAGAAACACTTAATGTCGATTCAAAAAGATTTATATCAGCCAATAGGCGAGCAGTAGAGCTTTTTGATACTTGTCACGGCCACATAAGATGAAGCGAAAAAAAAACCGAAGTGGTGGACGAAAACTAACTACAGTCGGACCCCGACTTAGGCGAGGGATGCGTTCCAAGACTTCTCGCGTAAGTCGAAATTTCGCGTTACAGAAAATTGTTGTGTACATGATTTTTTAATTAACATATCCAATCACTTTTGACATTTTTAAGCACCTTTTAACCTGTTTTTGACTTTTTTTTAAACTATATTACCGTTTATCATATAGAGAGCTAAATTTTTACCATATTTTTTTTAAAAAGTTGCATTATTCAACATGAAATACTGTTAATGATGCACAAAATCGATTATCAATGGGATAGAGAGACATAAAAATAAAACAGTACGGTACGTACAGTATGTAGCAATAAAAAAGCCCTGCACTCTAAGAGTACTATGTAGTAGATACAATAAGTTACATTTAGAACTTAAAAATTGAAGATGATGATTTATCCTGCGCAATGTGATAGTCATTCTAATATATTTTTAAATACGGTAGCTTCGCATTTACTTTTATAACATTTACATCTATGGTAATATTCCTCTGGGACCCCCTGGACTTATACGGATCGTCTTCTCTTGACTTTTGAGAGCGAGAAATTCGCTTTTGCTCTAAAATTCGTTGCTCCTAAAAAATTCGCGTTATAGCCATTTCGCGTAAGTCGGATCGCGCTGTAGCGGGAGTCGACTGTACAATTCTAGAAGCGGCAGACCTATTATACTCTAAAACAGCTCAAAAATAGAGCCCAACAGAAAAACATATTAGTGCATGCCCGCGGCGTATCAACTAGAGACAAGCGCTCCCATATGGGGGGAGGCGGCGGCAAGGGAGGGGGGGGGACTCAACCGCCCCCTCTTTGAAATTTGAAATTCCTTGCCTTTAGTACTTTTTTCTTTGCAAAAATGTAAAACCATTTCTTATCCAGCAATTGATGAATAATTTATGAAAAATGTCAAATTTTTATAACTCTAATCTGTACTGAAATCGGTTTCTATGGGGAAAATATCCTGCTAAATCATGGGGAAAATATCTAAGCCCCCCCCTTAAAATGTTGCATATGGGCGCCCTTGCTGAGGGACCATCCGCAAATTACCTGCATCTTAAATGTTTCGCTGGTGGAATGAAAGGGAAAGGCAGTCTTTTGTCATATTTCGCAACAGAAGCCAAATATATACAACACAATTAACCACCCGAGGTCATTCGCCAAGCTTCGTGTCACCTGAACCCGTGCAGAACGATTGAGAAAGTATTTCCAACATTCAAGTTCTAACGAATTTTCTAAACTAGAAGAAATAATTGGAACAGTTTAAGTTTTGAAACAACTGAAACTGCTGCCATTTTTTTCTCAACATTTTACGTATTCGTAAAATAATTTTTAAGCGAAGTTTTCGATCAAATGATTTATTTTACTTTAAAAAAAATTTTTGAAAAAAAAAATAGAACCGACTTTAAATTGCTCTAAAAAGGGAAAAATAATTTTATACTTTAAACACCATCGATAGTACACTGTTAAAACTACAGGTTGCGTTTGGCACCTTTCAGTGGTGAAACGCTTGTTCACCAGTGACACCCGATAGAGAGCCGAAATTGCACCTTTAGCAAGTGTGAAACACTGGCTCCCTTCACCCAACGTGCACCGTAGGTGAAAGATGGCACCTTTATTGCTTCCTAGAGAGATCCCCCCCCCCCGTGTTTGCGTTTTTTAATACAATTGTGTTTTATTTATTTTGATTTATATATACGAAGGCATTTGATCACATTTCAACTTTCGAACATAGTTTAGAAGTGTTCATGACTTTAATTTGCCTGTTCGTGCACTAACTTTCTTATATTCACTCTTGGATTGATCAGTAATGAATATGTTGTTGACAACTTTTACTGCATGATCCGTACTGAAAATGAATAGCGAAGGTAGTTACCAATCATTTGTCGGAACAACCAGAAATATTAGGTAACATTAGATTAGAATTATGGGAAAATAAAAGCGTTCATAAACGTTTAAAATTTTAATCGAGCGTAACATATCAATACTTAGTATAAGATTCGATATTTGAGTATCCTTATGCGTACAAGATAAATACTGATTTAAAAGCCCTTCTTTCCAATGTCAAGTTTTCCGTCAGATTTAAAAATAAAAACGCGTAGATAACTACATTTCGCTTCATGCAATAACGCCTAAGAAAGATACGTTAACCAAAACACGATGTGAAACTCATGAGTCAAACGCTGATTGAGAAAGATTTCTTTTCAGGCGGTTTTTTCCCCCGCCTTTGCTGCTTTGTTAGTTTCTACTACGTAGTTATTTCATTTGAGAAGAAATAGATATTGGTATATTGGCTGCTCACGTCGATGCATTTTTATTCCGGAATTAGCAATTCAATTATCAGCTGATTTAAACGTTTTCATTTTTAATTTTGTTGTTCAAGATAGTACTGATAGATAGTTTTAGGTAACAGTTTTGCAGGACATAAATAGCAAGATATTAAATATTTAATAAGGCAAACGGAACAATAAGAAGTTGTCAACATACTTTAAACACTTTAAATATGTTCGAAAGCTCTAAGTGCTACAATATGATCAAATGCCTTTACTTACGCGATATTTCGAAGATTAATCCACGAAATATTCAGTTTTGTACTTCATTCAATGTGAGCAAAATTCGTTGCAACTTCCTTCGTTCGCCATTCAAACTGAAGTTGTCGTTGGACGATTAGTCAGAGCGCATGCGCAATGAGTCGCTCTCCTATTGAATCACTTTTGTTAACGTCGTTCACCCACTGAGAAACCAAAAGCACCTTGACGACACTTCCTAGCCTCCGTTTCACCCCGCGGCACTGTTTTTTCACCCTAGGGTGAAATTCTTTACCCCTGTGGCACTCCTGGTTTTAACAGTGTACTTTTAAACATAATTTTTGAATTTGGCGCAAAAACAAAGTAAAATGCAGTGCAACCATGCTTCGTTCATATATTTTTCAGAAAATCATCCAAAGTTAGGAACGAAACATTTATATCATTACTCAAATATGCTGTTATCAATGCATACACTGTTAAAACCAGGAGTGCCACAGGGGTAAAGAATTTCACCCTAGGGTGAAAAAACAGTGCCGCGGGGTGAAACGGAGGCTAGGAAGTGTCGTCAAGGTGCTTTTGGTTTCTCAGTGGGTGAACGACGTTAACAAAAGTGATTCAATAGGAGAGCGACTCATTGCGCATGCGCTCTGACTAATCGTCCAACGACAACTTCAGTTTGAATGGCGAACGAAGGAAGTTGCAACGAATTTTGCTCACATTGAATGAAGTACAAAACTGAAAATTTCGTGGATTAATCTTCGAAATATCGCGTAAGTAAAGGCATTTGATCATATTGTAGCACTTAGAGCTTTCGAACATATTTAAAGTGTTTAAAGTATGTTGACAACTTTTTATTGTTCCGTTTGCCTTATTAAATATTTAATATCTTGCTATTTATGTCCTGCAAAACTGTTACCTAAAACTATCTATCAGTACTATCTTGAACAACAACAAAATTAAAAATGAAAACGTTTAAATCAGCTGATAATTGAATTGCTAATTCCGGAATAAAAATGCATCGACGTGAGCAGCCAATATACCAATATCTATTTCTTCTCAAATGAAATAACTACGTAGTAGAAACTAACAAAGCAGCAAAGGCGGGGGAAAAAACCGCCTGAAAAGAAATCTTTCTCAATCAGCGTTTGACTCATGAGTTTCACATCGTGTTTTGGTTAACGTATCTTTCTTAGGCGTTATTGCATGAAGCAAAATGTAGTTATCTACGCGTTTTTATTTTTAAATCTGACGGAAAACTTGACATTGGAAAGAAGGGCTTTTAAATCAGTATTTATCTTGTACGCATAAGGATACTCAAATATCGAATCTTATACTAAGTATTGATATGTTACGCTCGATTAAAATTTTAAACGTTTATGAACGCTTTTATTTTCCCATAATTCTAATCTAATGTTACCTAATACTTCTGGTTGTTCCGACAAATGATTGGTAACTACCTTCGCTATTCATTTTCAGTACGGATCATGCAGTAAAAGTTGTCAACATATTCATTACTGATCAATCCAAGAGTGAATATAAGAAAGTTAGTGCACGAACAGGCAAATTAAAGTCATGAACACTTCTAAACTATGTTCGAAAGTTGAAATGTGATCAAATGCCTTCGTATATATAAATCAAAATAAATAAAACACAATTGTATTAAAAAACGCAAACAACACGGATGGGATCTCTCTAGGAAGCAATAAAGGTGCCATTTTTCTCACCTGGAGTACCATCTTTCACCTACGGTGCACGTTTTGTGAAGGGAGCCAGTGTTTCACCCTTGCTAAAGGTGCAATTTCGGCTCTCTATCTGGTGTCACTGGTGAACAAGCGTTTCACCACTGAAAGGTGCCAAACGCAACCTGTAGTTTTAACAGTGTAATGTATGTGGTAGTGAAGAAATTTGGCCTGGTTAAATTTATAGTTGTAGTTGAGTTATGGTTGTGAATGATTTCATCTATCGTTTTCGCGCCAACTTCGAAAATTATGTTTAAAAGTACTATCGATGGTGTTTAAAGAATAAAATTATTTTTCCCTTTTTAGATCAATTTCAAGTCGGTTCTATTTTTTTTTTCAAATTTTTTTTATTTCAGTCTTTTTAGTGTAAATGTATTTCAGAAATAGTATGAAATTACCATCACGAGACATCACCTTTTTTTTCATAAAAATGCTCCATACCGAAAAACTATAAACACGCCTAAAACTTTAAGCGATTGGTACTAGAAATTTATCTTTGTTCATCTCTGGAATAGATGCTTGCTTCAGAGAAGCCTTCATTCAAAATTATCATTACAATTACTATTAATGTTACTGTTGTATGGCACCAAACTTTTATAACAATGGGTTTTATATTTAATCATTTAATAGGGAAATTGCATGAAATTTACTGTTTTTTGCCAATAACTTTTTCTAACGAACAAATATGGTCAAACAAAGTAATGGGACCTAAGTTGAGCCATCCCCTATCCATTAAAAAAGAATCGTCAAAATCGGATCATTAGATGAGACACTGTGAGTGGACAAAAAAAAACATACAGAGCCATTTCAGATCAGGCAGGGTCTGTCACATGACCATCACTGATTTTTTTGAAAAAATTACAGTAGTTACAACTAAGGGACATATGAAATATCCCAAAAGGATTTTGCAAGAAAATTTTTTTTCTTCAGTTATAGCCTATTAAAATTCTGCACAAAATCCGCCATTTTGGAAAAAACCGGCAAAACACTCCATTTCAAATGGACATTATTTCAAAAGTATTTAACCTATTTGAATAATTATTTTTTCTAAAAATAAATAAGGACCCATATATCCTCCAGACATCGTTTTTAAAAGTTTAGTTAGGTTTTTTGATAAAGAAAAAAAAATCATTTTTGTCGCGAAAAAACTGCATTTTTACCGATTTTATGATTTTTTTCTCCATGAAAAAAAAGTTTTTTTTACTAAACGGAGATGGCAGTCTAAAGCCCTTATATGATAGTTTCATAACATATTTTATTATAATCCTTGGATGCATACAGCCTCGGAAATAAAATTTGAAATTTTAAAAATTTTCAAAAATTAGCGATTTTTGAAGTGATTTTACTCAAAAAACCCATTTTTTAAAAATTGGCTCATTTGAACCCCATATAATGCTTAACAAGTGGGTAGACACCGCATCCCGTATTTTTTCCCATAAAATGTTTTATGATTTTTTGAAAGTGACCTTATCGCCCATGGCATGCATGTAAAATAAAAATTTCTAATAATTTCAGTCACTGAAAATCTGATGAAATTAATGCCTAATAGCTACAATAATGGTGCACTTTATCAGCAACAAATAAAATTTTACTGACTTTTAATAATGTAGCAGTATCAAACCGCTTCTGATGACCCAATCAATTCGTCTTTTTGTACTTCGTTATATGAATATATTTTTCTGCTGATCAGCGCCTAATTGTTATGGGAGCTGAGATCCCATACTTCCTTATTTATTTCATTCAAATTTTTGTATTTTTGACCGAATTCAGGCCACTTAAGCATTAAAATAAGTTCTGAAGACTATAGGGATCCTGACCTTCTTTTGTTAGAAATTGGATCCCTGGCTATAATAGCTACCTTTGGTGATCTGTTTGGTTACCTCAACTTACAACCATGTTCAATTAATTACTTCTCTCATAAAACAGTGGGCTTTTTAAATTCTTAAACTACAAGTGAGTTTTGCGGTATGAATTTAGTATACATATTCTTACGTATAAAAGTAATCATACTAGGTAGGATCCAAAAATTATGTGACAACATTCGCCAATGTCAAACCAAAGCACGAAATTAAAATTAATCGTTTTAAATGTATTGTATTGTTCTTCCCTTTGATGGGTTCCCCTGTCGCGTAATTGAGTTGAAGAGAAAGAGAATTGAAAGAGAAAAAATATGATTCGTTGCTGCATATGAAAGTAACGGTGAATGCATAGCTTTGGAGACAAAATAAAGTAATATTTATAATATATATATATATAGATTTTTATTGTTACTGATAAAGTACATCATTATCGTAGCTATTAGTCATTAATATAATCACCAAAGGCTCTTCTATCTAAAGGTTACACACAGTCTTACAAAAAGACGAATTGACTAGGTCATCAACAGCGGTTTGTTACTGATATATTATTAAAAGTTAGTAAGATTTTAGTTGTTCCTGATAAAGGGCACCTTTATTGTAGTTATTAGGCATTAATATAACCAAAATTTTAGTTACTGAAATTATTAGACATTTTTATTTTACATGCATGCCATGGGCGATAAGGTCACTTTCAAAAAATCATAAAACATTTTATGGGAAAAAATACGGGATGCGGTGTCTACCCACTTGTTAAGCATTATATGGGGTTCAAATGAGCCAATTTTTAAATTTTTAAAAAATGGGTTTTTTGAGTAAAATCACTTCAAAAATCGCTAATTTTTGAAAATTTTAGAAATTTCAAATTTTATTTCCGAGGCTGTATGCATCCAAGGATTATAATAAAATATGTTATGAAACTATCATATAAGGGCTTTAGACTGCCATCTCCGTTTAGTAAAAAAAACTTTTTTTTTCATGGAGAAAAAAAATCATAAAATCGGTTAAAATGCAGTTTTTTCGCGACAAAAATGATTTATTTCTTTATCAAAAAACCTAACTAAACTTTCAAAAACGATGTCTATAGGATATATGGGTCTTTATTTTTAGAAAAAAGAATTATTCAAATAGGTTAAATACTTTCGAAATAATGTCCATTTGAAATGGAGTGTTTTGCCGGTTTTTTCCAAAATGGCGGATTTTGTGCAGAATTTTAATAGGCTGTAACTGAAGAAAAAAATTTTTTCTTGCAAAATACTTTTGGGATATTTCCTATGTCCCTTAGTTGTAACTACTGTATTTTTTCAAAAAATTCGGTGATGGTCATATGACACTTTTCATACCTGCCTGCCTGATTTGAAATGGAATGACTCTACATACATACGGTATGAACTGATAACCGCCTCCTTTTTGAAGTCGGTTAAAAAAGGAAGATATTACTTTCAGAGCTCATTCGCATGTTGCAGTAACTAAATATTAAGCGCAACCTGCAACGTTTTTTTTTTTTTTTTTTTTTTGGGATATTCTGCTAGCAAACTTTGGAAGCTTTACATTAGTTTTCCAACTTCCTATGATGTCTTGCGACTCAAAATCACTAGACAATGAGATGTGATACGATGATACTGATAACTAGATATCGAAAATATAAAAAACGTTGTAACGCTGTCCTGAAAATTCGCTATTTTTTACAGTCTTACCAGTAAAACAATTAAGTAACCGGATCCAGTTGAGCCTTTTCAAAATAAAGCATTTCTCTGCATGTCAAACATTGCCAAAAAATATTATCATGCCGTGAAGTGAGTTTCGTTGTTGGTGACTTCAGAAGCGTTACTCGGTCAGTGACTTTGGCAATTATATACATGAGGATTTTCGTTTGCATTAGGGCTTACTTTACAATGGAAACTCACGAGTTACTTGGCTCTTATGCTTCCTTAGAGCTTTAGATGAATTCTTACTCATTAGGAGTTAAAACTATAAACACTAAATGAGTTCATATGACTATAGTAATCCCTCACTGTTGTAAGAAATCACGTTTTGATGTGTATATAAAGTGTGAGCAATATTCTCTTAAATTCATAAACTAATCTTAATAGTTACCAGAATATGAAACCTTACAAATTAAGCAATTAAATTATTTTTATAAAATTAAGTAGTTGCATCTTTTCATGTGAAAAATCCACAATATTTGTAAATATTTCAAACAATGGAAAAGAATGCGCGAGTTATTTGGACTCGATGAAAATTAATGACTCAAAATTAATGCTAGTTATTTTGATCCAGATCTGATCTAGTTTAAATCTGAGTGAAATACGGTTTAGTTCATTTCATTCACTGTTGATTATGTTTATTAGAAAACTAGCTGTACCCGACGCGCGTTGCTACGCCAACAAAAAAAAAAATACATCATTATACTGATTTTCATGACAATCGGTTGAACGGGGCAGAAATTGCTACTCTGCAGTGCCACCTGGTGGCGAGTGGCTTCAAGGAGCCTATCATGCATCTTCTCCGTGGAAAAATACATATATATAGCAATTTTCATAATAATCGGTCCAGGTATCAAGTGAAGCCGTGACTATACTCAAATTTTGTACTCACGCAGTTTGCAAGATCAGTCCATCGCTAAACATATCAAAAAGAAAAAGTTTTAAATCCCCCCGTTGCATGAAAAGCCATAAAACAATAAAGAAAGAATTTATTTGTTCAAACTCAAGAAAAATGGCAACAGCTCACTTCTTATCAATGAGATCTTTCAGGCGAATTAATTTCTGCGTTTTATTCGTATTTATCCAATGGATTGTGACTTAAATTGGAATAAAAAAGGAACTATCGATCGGATTTTTTTCGAACTGGTCTATAATCATTCCCAGTACCAAAAATAACGAACGGTGAAAGTTTCAGCCAAATCTGCCGGGTAGTTTTTGAGTTCATGGATGACATACAAACATTCATTCATTTATATATATATATATATATAGATTTAAACTACGTTCATTTAATATTTCTTACATTTTGACTGCGTATATACTGTGCATAAAAGAAGGTAAAAAAAGGAGGGAATGGTAAAACGTATTTTTAAACAATCGGACTTGAGGTTTTGTACTTCTAAAATTTCACAACCTATTTGTATTATAAATACCGTTTATTCTGGCAAAAATACGGATTCAATTTAGTTTTAATAAACAGTTTAAAAATAGGGTAAAAATTTCACAACGAGAAGTAAATACTGCACATAAAGGAGAACCAACCTTGTGCAAGATGTTATGAAATATTTAACTTTGTTGTATATTATTAAAGCAATTACTTCCATAGAGAAAAAATTGTAAGGAAGTTTTAAATTGAATATTGGATTTGAGAAGTTGTGGTGCCTTGTCCGGCAGCTGTGCCGACGAATCAAGATCATAGCTTGTAAGCCATTTGCGAATTTAAAAAAATGTTTCCCTCTATAGCACTTTAAAAATAAAAATAAATACTGCGTCATTTCTTTTTGCTAGTGCAAAGCCCGATCTTTTCAATTTTACCCCTTTCCGTTTTAGGTTTTCTTACTTTTGGATTGGAATGTTCCTTTTTTACAGCCTAAGCTTACGTTCGACGAGCACGACCAGTTGCGACCGGTTGGTTAATCACGTGACAGCAATGACGTCAGTGGTTACTAACCGGTTGTTCACGAACCAATGCTTCATCGAATGCTTTCGGTTGATCACCGGTTACTTGCGCAGACATGACGCAGACGAATAACACGCAGGTGAAAAATGCATATAATTGGTCAAAAATTTCACGTGGTTCCATCAACCAATCAAACAGCTAGGGTTGCGGTTTACCGGTAGATCAACCGGCGAGGCTCATAAAACGACATCGGAAGCAACCAGTTAACCGGTAGCTCGCAAGAACGCAGCGGTTAGCAACCGGTTACTCACCGGTCGACCGGTGAGTTTCGTCGAACGCAAACTTAGAGAACAGTCACTATGGTTGAGACAAACCTAACCTGCCAACATCGTAATACTGTGATTAGGATCTGTGTAGCCTTTACAATACTGCCAGGTTGGATTTACCCCAATTTTAAAACGGGAACTTCGTGTGAAAATCACGTGACGGTGTCGAAACGTCACTAAATTGATTCACAGATTGCACCAACTTTGCGAATGTCGGTTGACGTCTCTGCCGTGACGTCTTCATAATGTACTAATGTGGCCGGTCGTGACTAGATGCACAACGAGAAAGCTGTTCTATGGCAAACGAGGCCACCCAGTAATCAAGCAAGTGTTTGAAAACATTATTAAAAAGGGAAAATCCTATAAGAAAATGCTTACTGAAACATTTTCAAAACATAAAATTGCAAATTTCAATCTACACGAGAAGGATATCTTTCTGTTGTATAGCACAACTTCGTCCAGTTTATTTTAGAGATTCATCAATCCTCCCACGGGCCAATGGTTGCCGCTACGGATTTGTGTATCTAGTTTTTGATCCATTGTTGTAGCGACGCATAATGTAGCATTTTGACTAAATGTTCACCAAAAATTGGTGCGTTTTGAGGAATCATCCTCTATCTTGGCAAAAAATTATTCCTGGTATCGGTGCTACAATAGCAAATTTCTCAGCCTCTTAAGTCTGGCAGAGTAGCTCAGAATAGTCGCGAATTTGAAAACGAAAAACTGATCATATTTTTCTTTGACATATATAGGATCACTGCAAAGTGAAAATCGAGGATTTAAGAGGTTGAAAAATTCTCAATTGTAGCACCGGATACTAAAAAATTAAGAATTTGGCCGCATTCTGAGTCAAGTTAGTCTCTAAGGTTTGACTAGTTTTTAGGATAAATAAAAACACGCTGCGCAAATGTAAACGTAATTCCATTCGTTTATCGTCAATATTTTACTACTCAGTTACTCTCCGAGGGAGTAGTCTTGGAGAGAATACACTAAAATTTCTCTCTATTCATTCAAAAGGAAGCAAAGAATCTAAATGAATTCTTTCAGACGTGCCGTCCGGTATACAGGGCATAAACGTTAAACAGCCGCTAATCTTTTATTAATTGAATAAATTACTCGATTTTTTTCGTATTTTGACTCTTTACAGTCTGTTTATATGTACTAGAATTTTTCATTTTGGGATTGACAACATAAAGAAATAGAGGTTGGGAGAATGGGACTGGTTCATTTTCCCAACCACGGGTTCTCGTCGCAAAAAGAGTTTTTCTGATTTCTTAAAAAATATATAATCTTATATTAATCATTTCAGAAGCTTATATTGTGGTTCATTATTGGTTAGAGAATTTTTTTACAAACAAGTGTTTAATGTTTCATCGTTTTATTATCTGAAATATGTATTTCTGTAACATATGTCTGGATTATTGGACGTGTCATAACTTTTAATTTCTCACCTATAAGCTTGAAAATTTGTAAAGATACTCTTTACCATAGTACACTGTCTACCAAATAAAAACACTTTTGGTTAAGTATTTCAAAATTCCGTCTGAAAGGGTTAAATTCAGTTTCCATTTACCTCAACTGAACCTACCAATTATCGTTATTATGAAAAATGTTTATCAATCTTCTGAGACTAATCTCCTCGTATGAAATTGTCTTTCCAGAATGGAGGAAGCTAATCCATCGTCTGGAGATGCTCCAAGCACTCCACCACTCACCAAACCTCCTGTCGAATCGGGAGAGGGCAACTCTCCCGCCCAAAGACGGTCGGAGGTCTTCAAGTCGCCATCCTCTTCCGTCTCTGCCGAAAGTGGAGTGGACATGAAGTTCTACTCGTTCCGCTGCCACGACAGGCCAAATGGAAGACGCAAAGCAATTCTACCCATGAATTCCGATGAATTCCATGACATCTCGATGGACAGTGAACAGGCTGAGCCGTGCATCAATTCCATTACTTCTAACATGAAAGGGGATGTGAAGTAAGTGGTTTTCATGTGATTATAATTTGCTCTGTTTCGCAAGCCCGCTTATTAGAATATCGGTAAATAGAATATCCCGCTTATTCTAATACATTTTCAATGTCCCAAACCAATGTAATGTGTTATTTTGATCCCGGTTAAAGGAATATTCCGCTTATTAGAATATTTTTTGTGGCAAAATGGCTATTCCATTAAGCGGATTCGACTGTATTTCAACTTGAGCTCAAGATTTGGAAGGTGGCTTTCAAAGAATTAAAATGTGTAGAAAGAAACAGAATTGATGAATTTAGCTCAGTTGTGTTTTCATGTTCTCAAGAGATCATAATTAGTGGTGCAATTTGAATGGTCTTGGAAATGTCTATGACAAGATCAAAGTACAAATCTCCCTCTGTTGGGTAGTCCAGGAGGGGAAGGCGGGTAGAAAGAAACAGAATTGATGAATTTAGCTCAGTTGGTTTGTTGCCATGTTCTCAAAAGAGATCATAATTACTGGTGCAATTTGAATGGTCTTGGCAATGTCCATGACAAGGTCAAATTTTAAATCTTCCTGTGTTGGGTAGTCTAGGAGGGGAAGGCCGGCCGAAAGAAACAGAATTGATGAATTTAGCTCAGTTGTGTTGTAGGCATGGGTTTCTCAAAAGAGATCATAATTAGTGGTGCAATTTGAATGGGCTTGGCAATGTCTATGACAAGATCAAATTTCAAATCTTCCTCTATTGAATAGTCCAGGAGGTGAAGGCCGGGAAAAAGAAACATAATTGATGAATTTAGCTCAGTTGGTTTGTCATGTTCTCAAAAGAGATTTTAATTAGTGGTGCAACTTGAATGGTCTTGGCAATGTCTATGACAAGATCTAAGTTCAAATCTTCCTCTGTTGTGTAGTCCAGGAGGAGTCGGCATGCAGGGATTGGAGGGCACTTGAAGATATTGTTAAAAAAAAAAAAAAGTATCACCCTCGCATTTTCACAACCATGGGATTATGTGAGAAGTTTTGGTCGACCGATTAACGATGAATGTATGTGAAATTCTGCATAACTTAAGAAATAAACATTTAACAGCAGGAATCCGATCATTTTTTACGTAGATCGGGGATGTTTCCGGGCCAAGGAAAAATGCTGACCCATGCTCATTTTTCCACTTCTGAACCTGCGTGCGAGTTTAGAGGGAAAAAAAAACCATTTCAATTTAAGTCTAACGGCAGGATAAAGGTTTTTGAATGGTTGCTTACTAGTTCTGCCCTATGTCACGGAGTAGAATCATCCTGTAAATGACGCTTGGAACTGCAGTAAAGTGATCCCGGATAGTAGGAAGCCATTTCTCCTCCAAAAGGCCAATATACACCTGAACGTTCACTGTTCCTCGCACAAAGTGAAGCCCACCAACTCCTTAATCAGGAATACATCCCCAATTCATCTGGGATGCTTGACTGTGTGTTGAATGCAGTCGGGATGATATTCCTCTCCTTTGCGGCGTGGGTGATGCAATTTTTTTTACCACCACTGTATGGAGCTGTGTGTGCGTTCCGTGTTAGGACTGTTACCACAATTTAAACTCTGTCACAACTACACTTTAACTTGGAATTGGCAAGCGTCCAGACGAGTCTAACTGAATGAGGGGGGGGGGAGTAAAAATTAGATTTGCTACTCCACTCATTTGAATGAGACTGCGCATTTTAGAGGCTGACATCCCGAAAAATTAATAAATGCCTCTATTTCTGATAGTAAGCCGGATGTTTTCCTTTCAATACAATCCGCTGTCAAACAGTAACTCAGTTTTAGCGGTATCAAATTAAACAACTCGGATTAAGCACATAAATATACTAAGAATTTTTTTAAGCTTGTAACAGTAATAACATTTTATTCCAATTAATGAAGTCTATAGGGGCTTAGTTGCTCGTCCTTTGCACTTCCACGCCGCAGACTTGGATTCGATTCCCGGGTTGTACCTTAGAGCAGGAATTAAAATAGAGGGAAAGAGTCTAATCATTGGCTTATAGCAAAAGCTGACCCCAAGTCAAGTGACTCAACAACGACAAATGGTTGGCACGTTTTGCGTGAAACGCGCGAAAGAAATCTGATTTCTTCCAATGCTTTGCTTTAAAATCTACCACGTGACTTGTGGTCTCGGTTTCATGAATGAAAGTCTTCATTCCCTCCATTTTATCTCTTCTCAATGGGTTGTACGCTGTCGACTCATCTTTTCATCCCTTCAGTCGGTCAATAAAATGAATACCAAGCATGCTCGGGAACTAAACGCTAGGGGTTCAGCTGGCCACCAAACCGGATCATCTGCATTTGCACCTCAGAGCCATCTGCCACGAAAACAGATATAGGCACAGCAGATCTTGGCCCCCATGGACTGTTACGCCTCCGAGTTTAGTTTGCCTACCAATTGATAGCTATTTACTATTCTATTTGGGTTTTTCCGTTTTATATTGACTCACTCTTATGTATATTCCATGCATTTGTGTTTAAATGCTTGTATTTTAATAATGCAAGAAATGTCGTTTATAAAATAAGTCTACTCTTTGGAGTTTCGTTTGTGGCACAAACGACCAGCCATCTTATATTTGGCAAAACAAGTTAAACAGTGCTTTTGCAAAGATGGACGACCTATAGTGCAGCTCTGGTTAAACTGTGATCTTGACTATGTTTACCTGTTTTAGGGGAGTTTAGTGTAAAATAGACGTGTTATTGGGGGGACTCGGATTTTAGTTGGAATATTTTTGAAAAACTACCAAGAAAGTTTCTCAACTCAACTTAGCGTCAATTACCATTCCCAATTTTCCGAAACAGAGGTAAACATTGTCAGAGTCGGAGCTCAACTTCTGAGAGCCTCACAATCAGTAGCGTAACTATGGGGTCTAGCGTCTCTGGCGAACAAAAGAAATTGCGCCCCCCTGCCAGAGTCACCCACATGTGAAGTTACCGGAGGTCATTGTGACCACAAATTTTTTTTTTTTGAACATTTTGGTTAAGTGATTCGACTAACAGGATGCAGCAATGTATCTTTTTTTCTTATTTTCTTTTTTAGAATTGCTTCCAATGATGCCCAATGCTCCTTCTCAGTACATGAGATATATATATATATATATATATATATATATATATATATATATATATATCATGTATGTATGTATGTATGAGCTTGAGTGGTGTATATATATATATACCCCCTCTAGTTCTCGGTTTTTTTTAATTTTTAAAGTATTTTTACTTCCTTTTACAAAAAAAGAAGTATTGTATTCGCGAAAAAATTTTCACTCAAAAATCGCCCTTAATTTCCATTTTGCTCACCCCCAAATGAATGTTGAGTTTTTTTTTCCGACTCGACCACACGTGGAAAAGTGCCTAAGAATGTATAGACACGCGAAATATCCATTTTGACCATCACCGAGGTAATTACAACGACTTTTCTCGTGACGTCTGTATGTATGTGTGTATGTGCGTATGTGCGTATGTATCTCGCATAACTCAAAAATGGTATGTCCTAGAAAGTTGAAATTTGGTACATAGACTCGTAGTGGGGTCTAGTTGTGCACCTCCCCTTTTGGTTGCATTCGGGTGTTTCTAAAGGGATCTTTCGCCCTTTTTTTGGGGGGAAATCATTGTTAATTTCGATGTAAACTCAAGTGGCGTTATAATTTGTCGGACACTTGGCGATATATCGCCAGTCTTTTGGTCGCCAAGTTTTGTCGCCAACTTGGCGACAAATTTGGCGGAGTTTTTTTTTTTTTGGTTTCAATTTGGCCATTGTTGGTGATATTTAGAGAATAAATATTGAATCACATTAAAATAGCGAATAATGGGGAAATGACATTAAATTGGAGTAAAAGGAAGTCATGTGATGCACACATCAGCTCGTTTAAATTCTATGATAAAAAAAACTTAATTTCTTTTAATCAGTCGAAATGCCACCCCTGCCAACCTCTAGTTACGCTACTGCTCACAATACATCTATCTTTGGCCTGCTAGCCGCTTGGGCATAATCGAAAAAAGCTCTTTACTGATAAATAACATCTATACTTAGTATAAGAATCGAATCCAACCCCCTAATTTTACTGAACTCTAGATTATGCTGCAATGCAACTGTTCAGTCAGGGATGCTCCATTGGGAGATTACAGGAAATCAGAGTTACCGCCCAAACATGTCCTTATTTGGTTGCGTTCGACGAACTTAACCGGTTAGCCACCGCAGCGTTCTATGATCAACCGGTTACCGTTTTCAGCTGTTGATTGGTTGATTGGAGCTCGAGATCATTAGCTGTCACGTGATCGACCAACCGGTACCTACCGGTCGAGGTTGTCGAACGTAAGTCTGCATTACAGTCGAGTCCCGACTTACGCGAGGGATGCGTTCCAAGACACCTCGCGTAAATCGGAATTTCGCGTTGTGGAACAAGGTATGTTTAGTAATTTTTTTATAAGCATACCCAATTGTTTCAGACGTTTGTAAAAACCCTTCATATTGTTTCAAACTATTTATTAACTATATATTGCAGTATCTTTTACAAAGAACAGACTTTTTCTGTATTTTAGAAAAAGCGTTATTATTTGGCATAAAATTCTGTAATTTAGCACGAAATCAATGATTAATGGGGGGAGAAACTTAAAATAAAGTAGTATGGTACTTACAGTATGTACACTACAGCATTATTATAGCACTTGACAATATCGATATAGTAAATATATTTTTAATTTAAAAAAGGAAGAAGGTTTATGCAGCGCGATCAGACTGTTATCAACGTTCAACGTATTTTATCAACGTTCACATGTAAAATGAAAAAAAAAGTTAAGAATCGGCATGGTTATTAGTATAAACTAAAACAAAGCGTTGTTTAGACTAATACAGTGGGTGAACTCCCGCTTTCAGTGATGCTCAAGGGATGAAAGTCTATTCACAAAACCAATATTTAGTGTCAACGAAGCCCATTCTAATGCTCCGCCGCTCTTTTCCGAAAAATTTCATGTTGCAGGCGAGTAATTTGTGTCCGCATTAAAAATTCATTACTCATGAAAAACTCGCGTTATAGCCATTTCGCGTAAGTCGGATCGCGTTGTAGCGGGATCCGACTGTATAACAATTTTTAATGGGCGAGTACCTGAATGACTCTTTTCGTTAGATGTACGTATTTGCGCATTCCCTGTGCTTGCTGAAGGTTATAAACACTGTCTTGAATTTTGAAACAAGATCTTTAGTACATTAAGTCATCTTGTAAATCATTCGCCATATTAAGCCAATCTATTAACCGACATTTTGATGCAAAAAATTTGCAAATTACTGCAGACACGTGTTTCGGTGTTACAAGGAACACCTTTTTCAATGCAAAGAAGTGCAAGCTTTTGGATGAATCGGATGATTTTTTTTAACGGATGATTTTTCATTCGAAAGCTCACACTTTGCATTGAAAAAGATGTTCCTTGTAACATCGAAACGCGTGTCAGCAGTAATTTGCAATTTCGTGCATCAATAATGCTGCGGTAATTTGCAATATTCGTTGGTTAAGATTCACTTAATTTTCAAGCACAAAGTTATTTATTCGTCATTCGCCATAGGTTTGTGATTCATAAGTTGATTAAAATGAGTTTCAAAAGTATCCGTCTTGTTTCTTTCTAAACAAATGCGTCAACATGTAAAACTTGAAATGTTCCCGACTTATCACTTTATCATTAACGTTAACATAAAGCAGAAGGATGGGTATTCAGAATGCAGATTTCTGAAGTATAATTTGGGAAAGTTCTTAAGTTTTGCCTTCTAAATTCAAAGAAGGTGAAACTTTCAAGGTTTATAATCATTCGTTACATTGAATCAAATACCATTCAGATTCAAATTACACTTTTTATCAGTTGAAACAGATTTTCTTCCGTTAGAAATATCGAAAGAGTGATTAAAAACGCAGCGGTGTTTTACATTTGACTGTGTTAGCTAATTGAATGTTTTGAGAACTTGCGAGATGCTAAAAGGAATCGAGAATTTTTCTCTTCGCTAATAAAATAGATAATTGTATAAAACTCCAGAGATTTTTTTAAAGCAAGAATAAAAGTGAAACTTGTACTTTAAATATAAAATTGCTTTCAAGTAAGTTCTTTCGGTGAACACAATGCTAGCTAATTGCATCGTTTCGCATTGAAATTCTGAGACATCCAAGATATTCTATAACATATTTTTTTAATGTCGTTAACAAAAAATAACTTTTTTAATTTTAATCTACTAAACTATGTTTTCCCCTCCTGAGTGTTTAATTAAAATTCAAAAATTGATAGTTTAATTTCAAAATATCAACATATTTAACTTTATTCGTTAGTTTACACTAGGTTGGATGTTAATGCAGTAATGTGTCGTTCAGATTAAAGAAGGAAAATGCTCATAATTGCTTTTTTAAAAACCTAAAATTACTTATTAAAATATTACTTTTCCTCTAGTTTTGAAGCGAAAGGAGTACGCTAAGTTAAAATTTATATTCGTTATGTGCTTTTTCTCACTCGTTCTAAAAGTAGTTGCTAAGGTATTTTTATAGTCGACTGGGATTTGTCACATCACCCCCTGAACTTAATAATCCTCAAATGTATGTGGGTAATTTTACAAAAGTAAAAAAGTTAGAGTTCCACATTGATATTTTTCTGTGTTTAATGTATTTTAAAAACCTTTTTTTCTTTATACTTTTATACCACTTTGGCACTGTTAATGATAGGTTTTTCCCATTAAAAGTAACAGGGCTGTATACAAAAGAGGGGGTAAACCCCCCCGCCCCAAAGGTCTTGGTTCTGAAGGAATTTCTGGCTGCTATAGTGCGGAACGTGCACGTTTAAGTAGTTACTTACGTTCAAAATAAAAAAAAAACCTTCGCTTGTTTATTACTTCCTTTCACAAAAAAGGAAGTATTGTATTCGCGAAACAATTTTCACTCAAAAATTGGCCTTAATTTCCATTTTGCTCACTCCCGAATGAATATTGAGTTTTTTTCAACCCGACCACACGTGGATATATGCCTAAGAACTTATAGGCACCCGAAGTATCCTTTTTGACAACCCCCCAGTTAATTACGAGTTCTTTCGTGACGTACGTATGTATGTCGCATAACTCAAGAACGGTATGTCCTAGAAACTTGAAATTTGGTACGTAGACTCCTAGTGTGGTCTAGTTGTGCACCTCTCCTTTTAGTTGCATTCGGATGTTCCGAAGGGAGTATTTTACACCTTTTTGGGGTAAAATCATTAACTTCAATGCAAACTCAAGTGGTGTTATAACTTGGCAAACACTTGGCGATATATCGCCAAGCTTTTGGTCGCCAAGTTTTATCGCCAACTTGGCGACAAATTTGACTATATATTTTTAAAAATCTGTTTCCATTTGGCCACTGTTGGTGATATTTAGAGAGTAAACTATTGAATCACATTAAAATTATCAATAATGGGAAAATGGCATTAAATTGGAGTAAAAGGAAGTCATGTGATGCACACATCAGCTCGTTTTTTCAGAAAATGGAAACATACACGTTCGTATTCACCAACTTGGCGGTTTTTTCTTAAATCTTGTATCATTTTGGCCACTATTGGCGATATTTAGAGTTAACCATTGAATCACATTAAAAATGCCAATATAGGGAAAATTTATGTGTATAAAACGTTTTCTTTGCTTCAGCTTGCAACGAACTTGGGGGGGGGGGGAATGCATTTAAAATATTTCTTTGCTTACTCCGAGGCACTATTATTAAATTGGAGTCAAAGGAAGTCATATGATGCACACATCAGTTCGGTTTTATGTATCATTTATAGTGGTAAGTGTTATAGTTCACGAAATATACGTTTTTTAAAACCGGGATATTCTTTTATGCTAACTATGTATAATTAACTCGCACTATATGATATGATGAAAACGTCTTGAAATTATGGATGCTAATTAATATGCTAATTAAAACACAATCATTCTGTCGCACTGAACAATGGAAAAACTTTTTGTGCCACATCACTTCCTTAATTGGACTACACTTCTTATTAAACTATTGAGCAGCATTAGAACGTTTCACCGCTTTGACTACTCCCCAATTAGCTACCTCTACTAACGAAACTCGGTGAGATCAGACGATTGTTGTTTAATCGATGAAGACAATGCCACAAAGGAACGTCTCTCAAGTATGTCACATTAGCGCCACTTTTTTTCCATGCCTGGACAACGCGGCGTCAATCACAAAGCTTTATTTTTCCATCCGTTGAAAAAGAAGTTGTTTATTATTGTCCTCCAACAATTACCACTTCGGGCTGCGGTCTGGAAAGTAGTAATGTTAAATGTTTGCGGCGGTAAGCAAGTGGTTATGTGGTCTAGAATTTTTACTTGAGGTTCTGTCAGGATGGTGGATATTGAAATTAAAATAACTGATACTTCAGAACAGAAAGGGAAAAAACCGTAAGCATTTTTTTCATATTTCGTTTGTAGCTGCGAAAGAATTTCAATACAGTAGAAGACCCTTATAACGCCGACCTATATAACGCAATTCTATATAAACCGCACAACTTTTCAGGAGTAAACAATACGTTTTGAAGTCTAAGAAATCCTTCTGTTTTGCTTTGCAAACATAAAAATTGTTAGGCAAATTAAATTTTGAGACAGTTTTTCATGTTTCCAACTTAATTCAAAGCTTTTAAATTGAAAATGAGTACTCATAGTAAACAGAAAATACCAGATGGCTCTTGAAAATGCAGCTGTTATGCAAACCATGAAGCTAGCAGAAGTGCAAGATAATGCACTTTTGATTGTGAAACATATTTATTTGTGAATGACTAATTGTAATATTAGTGCTTTAATAATCATTGCAGATAAAACTCATTCTGAAGTGCTAATATATAGATATATTCTGAATAAGTTTCAAAATTTGTGAAATGATCTGTATAACGCAAAAACCTGTATATTGCAAAAACTCTGGTCCCAAGGTGTGCGTTATAACGGTCTTCTACTGTATTCTTATATTTCTTGTAATTATTTATGCACATTATTTCTGTACTTTGGGGCAAGAAATACAAATGTCAAAAACATCCGTTTAGAGAAGAGGGGTCGGAAATTTTTTATCTTTATCAGGTTCTCACTGACTTTCTCGTCAATTTTGAACATTTCAATTATGCTACGAATGTACAGTCGAACCTCCGTATATCGAATTTCCACATATCGAAATCCCAGCAAATTTCTATGTTCATTACATAAAAAAATTCTTTCTATATATCGAAAAAATCTCTATATATCGAATTTTTTTCGAGACATTCGGAGATTTCGTTTTCCTCTTTAGACTGTTTGTCTCATGAAAAGTAAACGTTAGGGGAAAAAATTATGTTCACTAAAGTTTGCTACGAAACTCATAACGAATCTGGGGTTGAGGGGTGTGTAGATAGGTCGTTGTTTCGTTCTAGAGTTCTTAAATTCCCTCAAGTTTATTTCAAATATCTTAGTTGTAAGTAGTAACATTGTAAAATCAGTTTCAAGTCATCCCTTTTGTCTGTTGGTTATCGTTCCTAGTCGTTTTAGCTGCAGTAAAAATCATGCAAGTCAAGTAGATTAATGTTTTAGTTTTCTCTCGATTTGTCAAAACGAAAATCCCCTAAGTTGAATTGTCGAAGAATGAAGGCGCAAAAATGTAATTTCTGTTATTATTTTTTTTAATTATTAACTTATTTATTAAAAATGAAGGTTAAGGGAAAAAATTATGTTCACTAAAGGTTGCTACGAAATGCATAAGGAATCTGGGGTTGAGGAGTATGTAGAAAGGTCGTTATTTCGTTCTGGAGTTCTTAAATTCCCTCAAGTACTCAATTCTTAGTTGTAACCAGTAACATTGTAAAATCAGTTTCAAGTTATCCCTTTTGTCTGTTGATTATCATTCCTAGTCTTTTTAGCTGCAGTAAAAATCATTCAAGTTAAGTAGATTGATTATTTAGTTTTCTCTCGATTTGTCAAAACGAAAATCCCTTAAGTTGAATTGCCGAAGAATGAAGATGCATGAAGGCGCAAAAATGTAATTTCTGTTATTTTTTTTAATTATTAACTTTCATTTAATCCGATGCTCGTATAAATTAGAAATTAGGTTTCATACACGAAAATTAGCTTTAATTTTAATGCTTTAGGAGATTTTTACAATAAAATATGATAGTGTCTATGTATCGAAATTTCTATATATCGAATTTTTTTCCGGCAATTTGCTACTTCGATATATGGAGGTCCGACTGTACAAATAGTCTACAGTGGTCCGAAAATGGGTGTCTTTCCCCCACTCCTTATTTTCAACAATGTCAGTGAAACTTGACTCTTTGCTTTACAGTTACCTCGAAGTCTTTAGTCATAAAAATCGGTTTGAGCACCATCCATGTCGTGACACAGTTGAATTCTGCTTATGTTCTCGCAGAAGTCTTGCGGCAAAACTTCTCCGAATGCCCGATGCTCCACAAAGAATCTGCGAGAACATGGCGCAGGATTCAGCTGTGTTACGACATAGATGGTGCTCATATTGATGTTTATGACTCTTAAAATTTCGATGTAACTGTGTATAACAAACATTTAACCATAACTAACATAATGTTTAGAGTAAAAGTTGGCTCGCCCACTTTTGGTACTCTGTAATACTGCAAAGTGAAAACGAAATAATGTTTAGTTGCACAAAATTGCAGATTATTGCGTACAAATGTTTCGGAAGACATCCAACATATGCTTTGTTAGATGTCTTTTCATCCATAACCTTTTTTTTTTTTTTGGGAATTCATTTTTGTGCTCAAATTCTGAAAGTGATTCGGATAATCAGCGATTCGTATAGTTGGAGATCTACTGCAATTAACTAAACTATACGTCCATTACATTAATCATTTTGGGTCTTATAAAGACTGATTGTTGCAAAACTGAAGATTATAGGAATTGGGTATAAATGCGATTACTGTAACTCAATACACTAGAGTCTGTATCACATCGATTGTAGTTACACCAAAAAGTTTTCCCCTACGAAAAAAGTGTTTACTAAAATATCGGTATTTTGGTGAAGGAATTTTACTCTTGATATTATTACGTTAAGAAATATTGTGAAACAGGTATTTTACATTTGCAGACGTCCTAATACATCTTTCTGCAATCCTAACGTTGCATTCAACATTTTCTTGTACATTAAGATTCAATAACATTATTGACAATCAGCGTCACCATCTTGGTCGTTGAAATCTTTTATCAGTTCAGTAGAACTAATAAAAGGTGCTCATGACATCTTTCAATTTTAGTAATTGATAATAGTAAGTTGATTTGTTTCAAAATGACGTGTAAACGAGAATTTTACAGTAGAGTTTAAAACTTAGACTTTGTGGTGGCTCCTTACATGGGCGCCCAGATAGGGGGGAATTGGGGCTCGAACCCTCCCTTAGAAAATACAACTTTCTTGCTTTTAGTACTTTTTTCCTTTTAAAAATGTAAAAACATTTCTTCTCCAGTCATTAATGAATAAGTTATTAAAAATTTCAAATTTTAATGACTCTAATCTGCATTGAATTCGGTTTCCATGGGGAAAATACCCGGCTAAACCCAGGGGTGATTGCGAGTTCATCAAAAAATACCTGAAAGTTTCAAAGCGAGAACGGGGGGGGGGGGGAATATTTGGCCCCTATTACTTAAGTGCACTTCTGCCATAGTATTAAATAGTTCAATAGTCAGTCAAAATAGTGTGTACATTTGATTAAAATTTTAATGTGTTACAAAGTTACTTTTGAGCTGGTGTTGTACAAAATTATCTTGCCATTTGTCCATCTTAAGGGATAGGTGTCCATCTTAAGGCTCTTGCAGGTATATTTAATGAGTATTATATAATTTTTAAAAAAATTGCGGAGGTAGGGAGATAAAAGCATAACAAAAAAAAAGTAATTCCGGTATTTTCAGACTTAAAAATACCGGAAATACGTCCGGAAATTCGGTAAAATACCGGAACACAATCACCCCTGTAAACCATGGGGGAAAATATCTGAGCCCCTCCCTTACTGTTATGCATATGGGCGCCCTTAGCCCCTTAACATATCATAACTCAACCAAATTTTGGTTTGTTAATTTATATTGCTTAGAGGAACAAAAGCAGCAATGTGGAGATAAACATTTTTACCTTTCACTTTTTCCATATCATTTTGGACGGCTCTAATGCTCCCAATGGTCGGGGTCACGGGAATTAATTTTTTTCATATCTGTAAAGAATTCAACCATGCATCTAACTGATGTGATTTCTGGCCCACTGAGCATGAAAGTCTTTGTGTCGTTTTCTAATCTTTGGCGCACGCCGTACTTCAAGATAATCAAGAAATATAATTTACTGAAGCCGTCTATGGACCGTGGATTTCGATGCCGAAAGACGTATTTAAACAACAAAGCGGTAGGTTTGGTGGAACCCTAGTGTGACATTGGTTGGGAATCTTTCTTGTTCATGAACTGACCGTACGGACTGGTCGGTTAGAACTAATTTCGAAGTCTATCTTCCAATTCAGGGCGGTCATTCCAAGCTCGTCAGCTTGCGAGATCGAGATTCTCGCTCACGTGATCACGCTCACGTTGCGACATTTCTGCGTCACAACCGATCACGTGAGCGAGAATCTCGATCTCGCAAGCTGACGAGCTTGGAATGACCGCCCAGTTGCTTGTTTTGGTTGTTCAGAGCGGGATCTTGTTTCGAATATACCACTTGTTGACAGCTTTCGGCAAATGCAAACTCTACTGCGTTCATTTTGTTCTATATCCGAAAATTTACATCTAAGAGTACTAGCCTTTAAGCAATAGATATACAAAAGTTCCTGTTTGAAAACTGCGAACAGCGAAATAGCTAGTCAAAAGAGAAAGACAGATTTGTTTTTATATCAGGAAACTGTTTTGTCACAAGTACATGGAATTAGGGTGCAAGTTTTTGATAACGATATTTTAATCGGCTTTGAACACAAATTGGCTGTTTAGTTTCTGAACAACATTTTTAATGTTAAAAATGATGGTTAAAAGTTGCTTCAACAAACTGTTTGCTTATAAACTTTAGCAATTTACTTCGTCTTTCGCATCAGGCTTGCGGAGTCCGAGGGAAAATGATAGACTCCGACTCTAGAAATTTTAGAATATTTGACTCTGACTCATTTACCCCAAAATCAGACTCCGACTCTAGGAAGATTAAACCTTCTATTCCCGACTCCCCAGCTCTGTTTCATTCTTATTTAGAATTTAGGTAGATCTTAAAAGACGAAAAGAAGGGGTTTTAATAAACTTTTAGGACTCTCTTTAATAATTTTCTCTACTTCAGAATTGCAATGTTTTTAAATATATCATCAGATTTTTCTCTCTTAGCCTCATGGGGCTCTGTATTTTAATTCTGTGAATTTTGCACTTAAACAATAGTAAATATTTTGATCTGTTTAAGGAATAGCATTAAAAAGATGAAAACAAACCACTTAACCAACCTATAACACACCATATCTTACCTTAGCAAGGAAAGTGACACAAGTCAAAAGCACAACATTCGAGAAAATCGAAGTATTCCGCAGTAGTTTTATGTATCATGTATTACAATACGCGCAAACAAATTATGATGTGATGTTTACTGGTTAGTTTTCATTGTCTAAATTAATGATGCATGCTTAAAGTACGAAGAAAATTTCTTATAAGTTATGAAAATTTTAGTGATGTAGTAGTTTTCTCCGCACGCACCTCACCACTTAGCGTTCAGCCTTAGGTTCCACCGTCCGTGGGGTCCGCGTAGCGGCCCCCCCCCCCCCGCACGGCCGGGTGCGACGGTCGATAGTCATCTGGACTACGGACGGTCTTGGTGCTTATTGCGCCGGGGAAGGTCCCCATGCTGGGCGTCAGCCCAGCTGGGAGTTTACCCTTTAATGTGTGAACCTTGCTTGCCATGAGATACGGGATAGTGATGTGGTACTGTTGATCAAATTGTGTTTATGCCGCCACGTACAAGTTACGAAAGTTAATCTGCTTTTGAGTTTTGTGGAAAGAGAAAGGATGAAACGTAGATCTTAAATCGCGAACTAGTCCGTTTTTTCCAAGTTTTGAGCTGTGCCGTTTTAACGGGGTACGATTTGTTAAATTATTTCTGTTTAAAATCCTCCGAATGCTTTCCGCCTTTGTATAAAGTTTGAAATTTCCACGTGCACGTTAACCCTGTGATTTCAATTCGAATTGCTGATTGGGTCACAAAGCGTACGTTTTTGAGTAAGAATCAATAGTTCTCTATTAACACCAATGAATATTTTTAGGATTTTTTCTCCTGAAAAAGTCTTTTCAATTTCGTTACACATGTTTTTATGGCAGAAAGTATAGTAAATTCTTTTTTTTTTTTACTTTCCAAAATAAAATTTGGGTCAGCAAGCGATCGTAACTTTTTTGAATGGGTCAAAATTCTGAACAGCAATTTGAAAAAAGTAATAATAAAAATCAGAAAAAATTCTAAGAATAAAAAAGGATTGAATTTATTTTAGATTAAAATAGTTCATCGAGAATAGACAACAAATGAGTCATAGCCACATTTTTTCGCCATTTTGTGAGCGTACATTCGAACTTGGTTTTAATTTAATTTGCTTTTGTATTTGATTTTGTTTTCGACTAGTTCAACTTATTCTCATGATTAATTTTAGTTATTTTTTATTTCAAATTCATTTTGAAAGAGTCGATAACAAAAAGAAAGAGAATGAACTTCTATTTTTAAATCCCATTCTTCTGTTTTGGAAAAACTGGTTTAAATTTCTTTTATGAAAATTTTATTTCATTATTCCAGTCGAATATTCCGCACCTGCTTCAAGAACTTTGCCATCATTCTCTCACATTCGACATCTTGTTTGTGCGCAAATTCAAGGTTAAACAAATCAATTTCTATTATTTTTAATGATCTTTCTAAGTGGATGTCTAACGTATTTATTCACGCTCTGGAGCTCCGATTTGATGTTTATTCGTGGTATCCCATCGTAAAATGCTGGATTCAGAACAGAGTCGATGGTGTTATGAAGGTACACATAGTAAATTTTCATTGTTATCGTTGGGAGACAGGAGCTAAAACCATTAAATATATCCCCGATTCTTCCGATATCTTCCGACCAGCGTCGAGGCTTAGTGACTGCTATCTCTTATCTTAAGCTTCGAAGGGTAATTTTCGTGTTGGCTGATGCTTCTGAAGAAGTATTCCAAATTTGATGTCAACATGAAAGTCGTTATTGAAACTCCAACTCGCAACAGGTAAGTTGAGTTTTATTCTATTGGATTTAAATAAATTCTGTAAGCATGGGAAGATGTCTTACTGCTTAGTGGGAAGTAAGCAATCACGTTTAAAAATACACACTTTTACATTAATAAGATGCAGGGGTTTGTCCCGATTTTTAATCAAGATTGTCAAAATAAGAATTTCATAGCATATTATTATTACTATTAACGAATTATGAGCTTTAAGGAAAGTTAACATTGTAATGTTTCTCTTAGTTGTTTGAGTGCTGAAATTTTTTTTGAACAGAACCTGGAAGTGCGAAAACAAGGTGAAAAAATGCATAGTATTTTTGTTTTAAATATTACAGAAACGTTTATAATTAACTCTTACTTAGTATATAAAGTTTTGCCAAAAAAGGGTTTTCTTAATTATGACTTGTGCTGCACATGTGACTTGACTTGTTCGCATATGACTTGTGCTAAGCTTTATGCTGCGTACGAATTCATTTTTAGACATAGTGCACAAATTAGGTTGGCTCAGTTAATTCCATTACCTTTTTTTATTGCACTGTAGAAAGTTTCACCCAGGCATTTTTTTCCCCAAAGATACATTCTTACTGATTGATAGTCTTTGTTATGGTATTTTTTGTTACCGTCGTAACTGAAGAGTCGTGGGTTCAAAGCCGTTCTGTTGAAGATCCTCTGTGTAAGTGGCAAATGCACTTTGAATCTGTCTTGGTCACCAAGTCCTCCAAATTTGCATTCCATGTCAATGCCTGCGGGGATGCTGTATCAGGAACTGCTCAGCTCGGGGGGACCCTAAAGTGTATTGTAGTGAAATGTTCCTTTTTTTTTAAATTTTAGAATGTGAATGACAGAATATTGCTGTTTTACGGTTGTGACAATTTGGTTTTAAGAGAGGGTGGGTTTTTACTTCCTTTCACATAGTATCGAAGTATTGTGATGGCAAAATTTTTCTCACTGGAATTTTGATCTGAATTTCAAGTTAACTCATTCCCGAATGAATGTTGAGTAGTGTTTTCGGCTCACGCGCATATGTACCTACAAACATATGAACAACCAAAATGTCCATTTTGACGATCCCCGAGTTAATTACTACGAGTTTTCTCACGACATATGTATCTCGCATAACTCGGAAACGATATGCTGCAAAAAGCTGAATTGTGTATGTAGACTCTGAGTGGGGTCTAGTTGAGCACTCCCCTTTTAGTTGCTTCCGAATGCTTCAAACCGGGTCTTTTACTTTTTTTTGGGGCAAATTGGCGTTTTCAATTTACCCCAAAACAGTAAGTTAAGTGATGTCATAATCTGGCAAAGAATTGGGGATATATCGCCAAACTTTTGGTCGCAAAGTTTTTGAAGCCAGCGTAGCTGCAAAAACAGCTTTTTAAATTTCAACAAACTCGGAGTGTAATTACTTGATGTTTTGCTCTCTCAAGCACTATTATACTGTATTTTTTAGTTTTATACACGTAGAATCAAATTTTCGTGCAATTTTAAATCTTAGACGCTAATAAAAAGATTACCTTTCTGTACATTTGAAACTACAATTCTCTATATTTATCGTACTTTTAATGTGTGTAGTAAAATGTCTAAAGAGTTATTCTTTTAAGAAGTATTGCTTCTAACGCACGTACATGAGTACAGTGAACCCATTCTTTTGAGTTAAGAAACGTCGGATTTAATTTTAATAGACGTAAAGAGACGTTAAAGACGCTCTCACAGAATCCTACTTAGTTGACTGTAATTCAATAAAACTTAACGCCGCATGGCAACAAATGGTTTTTAGCCGAAAGAATGCCATAAATCTTTTCCCCATAGTAAAAAAGTGAAACTGAAACCTACGCGTTACGATTTATTTTCAAAATTTTCAATTTCCATAAAACTTAGCTCTTGTAGCTACTACTGTAAGTAGTAAGAGCATTTGTCTTAAAATATTGAATACACATTTATTTTTGTTTTTATAATTGATACTTTGAACTTCTGTTATGAAAAATTTGAATGTCATGCTCGAAGAAACTTGATTTCCGCAATTTATTATTTTCTGCATAAAGACAAAATACCATTGTTTTGCATTTAAAGGAAAATCAAATAACTATTTCTATTATAGAAATAGGTTACGAAAAAAAGTTAATGAAACACATTTGTGCTAAAAATATGAATGATAAAAATAAAGTGAACAAAAAATTAAACTTTCAAATGTTTGCTGACACGCGTTCCCGGGTAAGGAGGAAATATTTTTAGTAAACTTATGGATGAAATAATGTCTAAGAAAATCTTTTTTTGGATGTTCTTTCCAAAAGAGCTATTGAATTTTTTGTAAGAAAAAAGGGATTCTTAATAACATCGAAACAGTCGTTTCTATGGGAGTTGGCAACTTGTGTACTTAACTTCTGAAATCTAAGAAATGTCATTTACGTCGGCGCAATGTTTGCTTCTTTAATGGAACTTCTTACTGTTCAATAATTTATTATAATTATTTGGCGGATTGTTTTACAATTCAGTGTAGATTTTAATTTTTTATTTTCGTGAAGGATTACTTTAAAAGAATTTTCTCATGTTATTTAACGGTTAGTTATATTTTCTGGCAGATTATTTTGGTTTTGGGTGACTTATTTTATTTGACTACTTTTAAGTAGAATTTTTAGTTTTGTTAATGGCTTGTTTTGTTTAAAAGTGCGTTTAAAAGAAAATATATTGAATCTTCAAACAAGAAGTTTATATGTAACTTTAACCCAATATGACAGTAAATAAAACAAAAAATAAGTAACAAGATTTAAAACTACGACATGTGTGTTACCTTTGAGAGTACCGATTGGAACATGCTGAGTTGTTTTGCGAAAATTATTTAATGTTTTCAAAACGGAGATTTTCTGGAATATTAGGATAAACGAGATTACATTTTGAGTTATTAAGATTTCTTAATGAATGCGCTGTTCATAATGAAGCTCTTAAACTGAAGTGCAACTACTATGCTCTTTAATTGTAGTGTGGTCAAGAAAGTCGAATTTTAACGCAAGAAGGTTCGAGTCTTCAATTAAAGTACCCGAATTTTGATTTAAATTTCTGGTTTATTCGCATTTTTTCTTACATTTCTAGACTCAATTGCAAACATTGGAAATTTCATAATTTTATGCGAAAAAGTAAAAAAAAAATTAAAACTCTACCATCATGTCATGTGGTGTATAGTCAACTTTTTGGGAGACAATACTGAGGCATTTCATTCTTAAATCTAAAAATAATTAAATTCAAGCATTTGCGA
This sequence comes from Uloborus diversus, assembly GCF_026930045.1. NCBI lineage: Eukaryota > Metazoa > Arthropoda > Arachnida > Araneae > Uloboridae > Uloborus > Uloborus diversus. The sequence continues at coordinate 264,686,594 of NC_072731.1, forward strand.
AATAATTTTTTTATTCCTCTAATACGAATGCATTTTACGAATGATACCGGATGTGCAGTTTACGTATCGCCTAAAATGTCTATCTTTACGTAATGAAGTTGATATAGCAGAAGCATCTAATTTTTAGTAAGATATGTATATGCACGACGCGCTAGAAACTGTTGAATAATTCTTAAGATTTAAAAACGATTTCCTGCAAGTCATTTTTTTTTCTTACGAGTGCAACGCAAAACTATTCACCAAGACGTTTCAGTTCATATTCTTTCAAACGATACGATAGCCACAATTTTTTGCTCTTGTGGCAGAACTTTTTACTACTCAAGTCTGTGAGACTTTATATTTTAGAAGTCTCAGTTTTCAATTCTACTTCGAAATGAGTAATGATTCGGGGAAAAGGAAAAGCTTTGTGAAACGGTTCGGGTAAGTTTTTTTTTTTTTCTATATATACATGGTGTCTGAGAAATAACTACTCTACTTTGAAATGACTTAACAGCAAAACTGTGTGAGATCGAAAGTTGAGACAAATAGCATATTGCACCAGCAGGTTTGGAATTTTTTTATACACCAGTTTTCAAAAATAGTTCAAAAATCCAGAGAAAGCTGTAGTCAAATGTGTTTAGTTTGAGTTTGAGAAAGAACGCCAGGTAAACCGTGTGAGATCGGAAAGGTGAAACAAATAGCGTATTGCATCAGCAGGTCTGGAATTTTTTTATACACCAGTTTTCAAAAATAGTTCGTAAATTTGTGTGCTTATTGAACAGAGGTCAAATCTCATTGCCCACATCCAAACTTTTTGTATTGGAATTATTTTTCAATGATTATTTCCTTGAATACAAGTTAAGGGATCTAGGGCCTGTATAAAAAGTTAAATTTCGCATTTTGACCCTTTTTTTTTTTGCTTAACTTTCAATATCTAAACTTTGCATCTGATTTTGAACATTTTGCAAATGTGCATCTAGGACTACTTCGAACTACTACTAGGACTCGGTTGCGGGAATAGATGTCTTGCAAGTTAAAGCGGAACATTCTGTATACAGTAATTTATATTTTGCTCCTCTAAAACTGATTATTTTCTGCCTGTAACCGCAAAATTCAATTTATTACGGGGACAGGGATAGACAAGCTTAGTTCCTTCATTATATTATAAACCTACTTTCTTATTTAAAATTTATTTTTTTAACGCTGAATAAATTTTGTTTTAGAAATTTTTCAATTTTCTACATCGATTAAGTTATGTCATTAAAGTCTCATGTTTTGCCATTTTATAATCCCCCCCCCCTTTTTTCTTTACCTCTTTATTTTTTTTTGGATTTGTTTTCGTTTGTTTTCCGATTTCATTTATTTTCAAATTATATATATTTTTGTACTTGGTTTGTACTTTAGTTGGTTATGTAGAGTATAAGGTAGATAATTGTGTAGTTTGAATATGGTCAACTTTAAACTAGTGCTAATTCTTCAGTTCTTAATCTGCTCTAGATCTCAAACTCTGAAGCAAAATGAATCCTTTATGATAAATCTAAGCAAAGACTTGTAAATATTTTTTTCGAAGAAAGTGTCTCTTATCACATGCAGAAAGCTTAAGCCGTCAAAGAGGCAAAGTTTGGAAACTAGTCCAGGAATTTGGTTGGTCTTAGTAAATGTGACAAACATGAAGATAATGTCAATGTATTTTCCCTGATGCAACCAGGAATGTCTGTTGGGTAAGCTTCTGCAGTCCTGGTATATTATTGCATGTTTGCAAGAAAACAGTTCTTCATGTATCTCTACATAGTATAAAATGAAGACTCCAAAAAGCGTCTGTGTGTTTGAACTCAAAAAACTCGAGAACTACCCGGCCGATTGCGCTGAAATTTTCACAATTTCTTCCTGTAAGTCCTGAAAAGGTTTGCAGATCAGTTCGAATAAAATTCGATGAACAGTTCTTTTTTTATTCCAATTTACGTCCAATTTTCACAAATTCTCAAATATAGGGTGAAAAATGACTTGCACATATTAGTATTACATATCGTTAGAAAGGGTAGAATGTTCCGCGTTCTACGCAATTTGTTTCAATGCTCTAACTTTATTACGGCGGGAGTTATTTGCGTTTTTAACTCTATTTTTTTAGGCTTAGCTGAAATTTAGGCACTACTTTCTTTATTAAATAAATCAAAAAAAAAAGTGAAGGAATTGTCCCAAAGCTTTCTTTTTGACGCCATTGGAAAAAGCGACCGTTTTTACATCAGATCTAACTCGACCTATGGTCGGAAAAATAAGCTTTTATCCCGAAAGGAAAAAAAGTTACAAGCCTTTTTAAATCAAGTTTAAGAAATCTCGATTTCATTCAAATTGTGAACCATTTTTTATCAAATTTCAACTCCTAAAACTTATTTTACTTTGTTTCCATGGCTACGCATTTTAAGTCCAACTTTCTGGATTTAATTTCTTAAGTATTTTAATACCTGTCGTCATTGTTTGGAAAGGAAATCATGTTTTTTTATTTATTTTTTACACCTGATTGTTGAATATACGTCACTTGACACAATTTTCATTTTCAAGGTGGACCGTTCAAAGCCGGGCAACGCAGCTAGTGTGATAATATACTAGGGTTAGCTTCTGACAAAAGCTTCTAAGGGATTCTTGTTCCCGGTGTATACGAAAAATGCAAAGATTCCATGTCATATTCTAAACCCATATTTTGCATGCAACTTAGATGGACAATGATGTTACTATGTCTTTCCTATCGTGTTAATCATGTAAACATATTTACAGTCCTTGTGGGTAACGTTAATCCAGTTTCTCTATTTTTAACTGCCGCAATAATATTCTAATAGTGCCATTCTATCGATTGGCATAAAACTGGGGAAAAAGCATCCACATCTTCGAGCCATCATCGACAGACCATCGATGCCCAGCCATCATCGAGCTTTTAGCCAGAAGCATTAATTTGAATTTTCTCTTGAATTAAAATTGTTTCTCACAATATTTAAAATTCCTCCAATGTTATCCTTTCATTACCGATTTTCTTCTTACTGGTATTTGCGCAAGTGATTTGTGTTATTTTCTGTGCAGTGACTACCACCTAACCTTAGTGCTTTACTGTTTCTTACCGGAAATTAAAATCCTAAGGATTTCTCCTTTTTTACTTTTACAAAAAAGGAAGTATTGTATTCGCGAAAAAAAATTTCACTCAAATTCGACCTTAATTTCCATTTTGCTCACCCCCGAATGAATGTTGAGTATTTTTTTCAACCCGACCACATGCGGATAAGTGCCTAAGAACGTATAGACACCCGAAATATCCATATTGACTTTTCCCGAGTTAATTACAACTTTTCTCGTGACGTCCGTATGTATGTGCGTATGTATCTTGCATAACTCAAGAACGGTATGTCCTAGAAAGTTGAAATTTGGTACTAGACTCCTAGTGGGATCTAGTTGTGCACCTCCCCTTTTGGTTGCATTCGGGTGTTTCTAAAGAGGTCTTTTGCTCCTTTATGGGGGGAAATCATTGTTAATTTCGATGTATACTCAAGTGGTGTTATAATTTGGCGGACACTTGGCGATATATCGCCAGGCTTTTGGTCTCCATGTTTTATCGCCAACTTGGAGACAAATTTGGCGCCTTGGCCCAGACAAATTTGGCCCGAGTTGCAATTTGGTACGTAGATTCCTTGTTGGATCTAGTTGTGCACCTCCCCCTTTGGTTGCATTTGGGTGTTTCTAAAGGGGTCTTTTGCTCCTTTATGGGGGGGGGGAATCATTGTTAATTCCGATGTATACTCAAGTGGTGTTATAATACAATTTAATTACAAAAACAAATTAAAAAAAAAATTTTTTTTTTTTGGAATCTGGTTTTAATTTGTCTACTGGTGGTAATATTTAGAGTAAACTATTGAATCACATTAAAATTTGTCAATAATGGGAAAATGACATTAAAATTGGAGTAAAAGGAAGTCACGTGATGCACACATCAGCTCGTTTAAACTTAAACCGACTTTGTAGGTACACAAAGTTCATAATTATGTCTTGATGTTCATCTTCATGAACATTTTAGGAACTACAAATTTTTGAGCAGTAAGATTTCAAGAACTAAATACTTGAAGTGAAGAATTTCTAAATCTATTACCAAATTTATAGGCTAATGTGATAGTTTCGAAATTTCAAAAGCATTTTTTTCTGAAGGAGTATTTTTAAAAACATAGGATTTGACCATTTAGAAAAATATTTGACATAATTTATTTTTTAGAATTTTTTTTTAAATCGGTACGCAGATTCAATTTTATTTTTTCCGCTTCTGCGCATTTCATCACAAGTGATGAAATGCCATTCACTGATGCCATTAGCGCAGAGCACAATGTTTAATTCTTTTTTTACTCATATGTACTGGTAACCATATGGTTGATATCAATCGTTTAGTGCAATATTTAGTTCACTTCTTAATTATCATATCATGGAAAAGCGGTAGACAGCAAGCGTAAGTATTCGGCCCGCCAGTGGAGTAGCGTGCCAAAGTTCATCATTTGTGACGCCATAAAGACCACGCCTTGTTTGAAAAATCGAACATTTTAAAAAAAAAAAGTTTTGAAAAAAAATTTCGCTCCACATTATTTTTTTGCTCATTCTATCAACTTCAGCGACTAAATTAACACCTGATGGGAACAACCCCATTAGATGTCTACACGTTTAAGTCGAGCGCGGAAAACGCGCCCAGTGTTATCACAATCTCATCTAGAAACTGAAGAGTAGGTAGGATGAATAGCTAGGATAGAAGGATGTGGGTTTTTCACAACGCTGACCCTTAAATTGCGACATGACCCGAAATGTGTTCCAGAGACGCACTTTCATATTTTTTAATTGTCGTCTTCAACGACATTTAGAAAAGCAACTTTCCTCTTCCGAGGAAGGTCAAGGAACTTGTACTTCGGTATCAGAGTGAAAAATAATTAAATGACCCAATTTCGTTAAACAATGATACAATTTTAAACACACAGTATCGGAGACTGCGTCAGGGACGAAATCAAATGCTCGCCTTCGTTTTTTTTTTAAATCTGATTTTTCGTGTTTAAAAATAATCTAATCCATAAATAGAACAATGTCTATTGAAAATACTTTTGCTAAGTTAACCTTCCTCAGCAAATACATTCTTTCCTTTTCAGTTGTACGTTTTAAGTCGTACAATGGATTTCCTGTTAAAAAATGGACCAGCAGTGGAAAATTCAGATCAAATTTCTTTTAATATTTTTCCCGATTTCATGAAATAATTCTTCCGTTAATTCAACAAAAACCTATATCAACCATTAACTTTAAAATGTTTATTAGTAATTTATACTGGAATGTTCAGTCAAAATGCAGCTTTTACGCGTTCGTTTAGTCCTATCTTTGTATTTTTCTGTTTTTTTTTTTCGTTTGTATTTTTTTAAATGTATTTTTCTTGAAGCGCATTTTGAGATTTTTTCTTTTTGTCAAAATTATTTAATTTATCAGATTAATTTCTCTAAACACAATATTTTTGTAACTCCAGTTCGCGGCTTCACATCTTGAATAATCTGTCAATATTCGGTTGGATATTCCACTAATAAGGAGTTAAAGTAGAATCAATAATTGTCTAAAAATCAGTTGTGTACAAACTATGGATTGGCATCTCAAAATGGGTTCAGATGAAAAAAACTGTTAAAGTACAAGTGCAACATTTACAGCTTTTTTTAAATCGAAGATATTGGTATTTAAAAGTTTAAATGCGATTGTGTTCGTGAAATAAGAACGATTAAATACCATTATTAATGAGACTTATATTCAAAATTTCGAGAAAGCGGAAAACCTAACTATTTTAGAGACCCATACCAATAAATTTTGATGATCAATTTTTTGATCAATTTTAAATACCATTCACTATTGAGGGTGGACAATTACAGCTAAAAGATTTTGCCCGTCCTCCGAGATTAAAATACGTATAGAATAGTCTTCGTAGCGACGAACCTTCAAAAAGTGCATATAACAGTTCGGAAAATTTTGTCAGAACAACTGGAGGACAGGTAAAATAAGATGTAACATTGTTTTGTTACACAATTTTTAGATTGCTACCGACACGTGTTTCAAGGAACCCCTTTTTTTGGGTGTAACGATGTGGGAGCTTTGGGATGAAGTTTTCCGAGAAATGACCCGAAACACGTGTCTGCACTAATATGCAATTTTTGTGCAAACGAGCTGATGTGTGCATCACATGACTTCTTTTTACTCCAATTTAATGTCATTTTCCCATTATAGGCAATTTTAATGTGATTCAATAATTTCCTCTCTAAATATCACCAACAGTGGCCAAATCGAAACTAGATATAAAAATAAATCGCCAAATTTGTTGCCAAGTTGGCGACAAAACTTGGCGACCAAAATATTGGCGATATATTGCAAAGTGTCCGCCAAATTAAAACGCCACTTGATTTTTGGTTTCGAAATTAACAATGATTTCCCCCCAATGATTTTGCCCCAAAAGACTCCCTTAGGAACATCCGAATGCAACCAAAAGGGAAGGTCTACGTACCAAATTTAAATTTTCTAGGACATATCGTTTTTGAGTTATGCGAGATACATACGCACATACAGATACGCACATACATACGTACATACAGACGTCACGAGAAAACTCATTGTAATTAACTCGGGGATCGTCAAAATGGATATTTCCGGTGTCTGTACGTTCCTAGGCATAAATTATATCCACGTGTGGTCAAGTCGGGGGAAAAAAACCCAACATTCATTCGGGGGTGAGCAAAACAGAAATTTAGGCCGATTTTTGAGAACTTTTTTTGCGAATACAATACTTCCTTTTTTTGTAAAAGGAAGTAAAAATGTTGTTCTATCTTATTCTGCTTTTGAACGAAAAAAACTATTTATTCAATCCTTGTTCATAAATGGCATGGGACTAGTACTACTGGGAGAAAAACATCACCGACAAATTGTAAGGCTCGTAGGTCTTATCCAATGAAAAAAATAACAAACTAACGAACGAACCTTGTGAGTGAACTCAAACATGGTGGTATTTGCATGATATTCACATTTTACTGTGCGTGACTAGTCAATGCAATAGAGTTCATGAATCGTATAAGCGAAACACATTCTGCTCGTAGCTTGTGGAATTATTTGCGCATTAACAATTTTAAATTGTGGTATTGAATGTTGTGTGAAGTATTCTTTGTTATTTCACAGTTTTTGTGTATCGAAGTTTTGCAACTAATCCGGCGCTGCGAAAAATTAATTTTTTTGCCGGATTTGTTTGTGCTTATGTCTTTTAGGATTTATCTTACATAATTAAAACCTGTAACTACGTAAAACTGTGTAAACCTATGTATGTTCAAGTTACTTCTCAAGAGCTTTTCTTTTTACTTTAAAGGGATTCTGCAGAAAGGGTATTTTCATTTCACAGAAATGTTACATAAAAACTGAGCGTATGTATCTATGTATGTACTGATGTGCCTATGTATGTATCTGTCTAAGTTACTTCTCCCAAACGCCAATGAGCTGAACATCGAACCAGGTATCGATGGATTCGTAATCTTCCTGTCGTTGTGTTTGGCTATTTAACATAATCCTCCGATAATAAGCGGATATATCAATTAAAAACTATTAATTGGGACACTCGGATTTCGTTATAAAATCCTTATATTTCGAAGGCTTTCCTCCATTCAAATTATTACTCAGTACTTCAATTCAACTTTCCGTAACAATACTTTTATTAAAATTTGTAGAGGCGAAGAAAATAATTGAGACGAAAGATCTGTTGCCATATTTGATTCTCGAACATGAACTAATAAAAGTTTGACTTTTGTTTTGAGGCTTTTCCTGAAATCGGAGAATTTAAAATGTTTCCCTTTTAGTTTTTTTCCCGCAATTTACCGCAAACTTTTACTTTTTTTTCAAGCCTGATAGTTGAACACGCGTCACTTGACATAACTTTTATTTTCGAAGTTGACCATGCAAAGCCGGGCGACTCAGCCAGTATATCAATAAAAGAGAAATGAAGCTGGTTTAAAATAAAACTCAAACGGAAAAAGTTGTTGGCAGCAGCCAAAAAACCCCCCATTTAAAACAATTAAAATTTTATTTTCTAACCCATTTGCAAAATGGCAACAGGAAATTAAAATTAACGAGTAACGTTAGATGACGTTTAAACTAATATATCCTCGAGTTAATGTCGTACAATTGCGAGGTTAACCTTATTGTTTTCTTTGGAGAATTTCGCATCGATCGGTACCTCGTTCGACTCTTGACTCGCCACGATTCTCGAGAACACCAAGATTCAGACACGTGTTAAGTACTTGAACGACATTTTAATAAAGTCTTTTTTTTTGACTAGAGACCAGACAGACGTTGTTCTGTTCAAACTTTGTAAATTGAATAGTTAAAAAAATTTAAAAAACTATCAAGCGTTTGAACCGTTCTGTTTAAAAAAAATTTCAGTGACTGGAAGTACTTCTTTTGACTGAAGGGAACGACTCCATTCTTTGCTTTCGCAACTATCAGCAAGGCCATGGCGGAATTACATTAGCCCTTGGTCTTTGGCGTCCACGAATTTGGCGACAATTGGGAAAATTGCTAAGACTCCCTTTCAAACTCTTCCCACAATTTCAACATTTTCTGGGGGAATTATCATAACGTGGATAGTAAAATATGCAGAATTGACGAAAACATTTCCCCATTGTTTAAATTCCGTGGCGCCAAGTTTGTGGACCTTTAAGAAATTAAAATGAAGCGAAGTTAAAAGACGTAATCATGGCAATGCGAAACAAAACATCAGTAGTTTTAATGGAGATTAGATTTATTCGAACTTTATTTTTAACGGCTTGTAACTTTTTTCCCTTTGGAGATAGAAGGTTACTTTTTCGACCAAAGGTCGAGGTATTTCTGGAGTAAAAACTATCACTTTTTCCAACGGTGTCAAAAAGAAAACTGTGAGACAATTCCTTCACTTTTTATTGATAGATTTAATGAAGAAAGTATTGCCAAACTTTCAGCTAAGCCTAAAAAAGTTCGAGCTAAAAATGCAAATTACTCCCGCCGTGATTAAATTAGAGCATTGAAATAAATTCTTTAGAAAGCGGAAAATTCTACCTTTTTCCAACGATATATAATAATAATATGTGGAAGTAATTTTTCACCCTTTTAATAGCCAGTAATAGGCAATTTACTTGAAATTTGGGCCTAAATTTGAATAAAAAAAAGAACTATTTATCAGATTTTTTCGAATTATAGCCTATGTTACTCAGTAAGAAAGCACCTTTCATATAGTGAAAGAATTTTTCAAGTAGGTGCAGTGTTTCCGGAGATTACCTCGAACATGTAAACACACAAAAATCCGTAATCTCTCTTTATAATATGAGTAAAGATTATGAACCGTTTCGATTGTAAATGAGTTGGTTTCATAAAAGTTTTGAAGTACCGGCTAAAAATGGGATATAAAGAGAAAAAATTTTGTTTCAGTTCCTTTTTTTTTTCTCGCTCCAGTTAAGATCTGATTGCAATT